>NW_010258514.1:0-9151 GCF_000690775.1 Eurypyga helias
CCAAACCACTCTCTGATTCTATACTGGGTCAAGCTCCAAACCTCTTTATAATTCACCAGCCCCATTACTTTCCACTGCTGCCCCATTCTACCCTTGACATCTTCTGGCTCACTGATAGGGAACAAGCCACTAGAGACCCAGAATCTATTTCTAGCCCAACTAGGCTATTCTGCATTAATTAGGATATTATGACACCTGCTAATTAGCTGGCATTTAGCAGGTACTGTTCTGACTAACTGCAGTGGTAGGCTTTGCGTGTTCCAGGGCTGTCTCAACACTGAAGGTCTGAGCATGCAGCCACACGCCAGTCAGACGCACAAGCAGCTCAAACGGTCATGTTTTCAGTCTTTATTCAGCTGGGACATGGCACAGCTCTGTTAGCTCCGGGTTCCACATCTCCTCAAGACCCTGAGCCAGCGATCCCCAGCCAGCTCCGCGGCGCTGTGACCGCCTGTACATCACTGCCCACAAAAAGCCGGTTCAGAACAGGCTTGCATGAATCTATGTGTGCTGCAGTCAGTCCCCTTGGACCCTGAGGAACTCCTTTGTTTCCCACAATTCGGCCTCCTTAATCCCTGCAAAGACTCCTTCCACACAGGGTTTTATCAGCTGTTCCAGACAGTCTGCCTCGTCCACCCCTGCCTCTGTTTCCGCAGCTTCCAACCACATCCCCTCCTGCCTTCTCACAGATTTCCTGGCTGTTTCTCCTCTTCAAAATGTTGATTTTATTAACAGGTTTAATTTATTAACACTGTTTAATTCTAGTGCCAGCAGTTCCTAGTCCTGTGCTCAGGTGGCAGGACAGGCAGAACATCTGCAGAGGGAACAAGGAAGAAACGTGACCGAAGGGCAATTAGGCCTCCGCAGTACCCCCCGCTCACAAGCAGTCACTCACGTCGTAACAATGCACACTAGGGCTCTGACACCAGGCCAACAGGGGAAAAAGCCAGGATGGAGGGGCGGGAATAGAAACAACATCTCATCTGTGCTGACACTGCGCATGGTGTCGCTCTGGCCCAGCATTAGCCGCCCCACGCTTACTTTAACTTTGGCTTCGGAGTGCTCAAGACACTGTCATCATCCTCCATCTCTGGCCCGCTGTCACTGGGGTTCTCTATATCCAGCGTGTCGTATAGAAGGTCCAAGTCCTCCTCCACCTCTGGAACGTGCTCTGCCGGGTCCTGCTCTGAATCCAGAACCTACAGGCAGGACAAAAGCGGGCATTGCTGATGCTGCTAGGAGCCAGGCCACATCACCCGAGCTGCCCCCAGGACAGCAGCACACCAGTCTTAGGAGTAGGATCCTGTTCCTAGTGCGAGGATACTACATCCAACGGAAACGTTACGTATATGAGAAGAGCTTGGTTTGGGTCAAGCTTGTCAGTGTCCACTTGAGCAGAAGTTACCTATCGGACTAAGCATCCACGAACAAACTGTTAACCACAGATTATGCCCATTAGTCAACCCCATTCTATAAAAACAAGCTTTAAAAAGGCCCCTAACGGGGTCCCAGTTTTCTCAGGACAAATACACAAATGCAATACTCCCATAAGCATAAGGAAGCATGAGGAGTTACTCACAGAATCAGCACACAGCCAGCTGAGATGTTAATGATTTTACGTTAGATACTGAACATCACACTGGTTTCTTGGGTGCTGGACATCTTTCATTCTCAGCCCTGACCAGACAGCTCACTCCCCTGCGGAGCTGCATTCCCTATCCACGTTTTCCATTCAGTTTCCAGTCTTGGCTGGCTGCTGTGGTAAGATGATCAAAAAGGCTGGGATTTAACGTCACAAGCCATATACACCACAGACTATTTGCCTTGGAAAGGGTCAAAGATGATTTCCAAGCAGCCTGCAAAACTAACGGGTGCACACCTGGCTGCCAATAATTTGCTTTTGATAAAATTCCATCTAGAAAAGGCTTCATGACATTTTAAAGCTGCCCCCAAGCCCTCGTGCAAGGCCAGGGCACATCCACTGCAGACTTGAAAACAGAATGAAGGGAACCAGAGGGGGAAACAGGAGAGAGTTCCTGAAGACTCAAGCAAGATGCACCAAGCAGAGGGCAACGCCCAAGCCCGGAAGGAAGGTTTACGGATCGCATCACTTACCTCATCAGACACTTTAAACCTCTTCAGCAACGCCACAACCTTCTGTTTGAAGTTTTGTTGCTGCAAGTCAAAGACACTTTCACATAAGTAAAGCGTTGAGTGAACTGTTTTCTCCCAGCCTGCAAGAAGCCCAGACACAGCTGACGCTGGTGCTCTAGCCGCTGCTTCCAACCAAACACCTCCTGGCACCACAAACCAAGCCTCTGCTGCTCTTACACTGAAACCCTTTCTTTCCTGCATTACAACAAACTAGGTCCCACTCCACCAAGCATCATACATCTTCCAGCCCTGACGGACAGGACGCCACGCTTGGCTGGACAACAAATGATTTTATCTGCCAGATCACCCCCAGGACCAGTTCGCTGTATTTCTGGCAAACCTTTGACAGTCAACTTTTCTGACTCTTGACACAGGCACCTACCCACTGACCCAAAGTACAAAGGTGTTTTTCTACCCACAAAAGCACCGTTTTTTCCAGGGGCTTGCAGTTCACCCTGGCAGGCTCGTTTGTTCGACTCGCAGCACGGCAGAACAGCTGTGGGGCTTTATCCTCAGCACTTACCCACAAAAACGCTTTCCGAGTCTGATACCCCGGATCCTGGACAGAGCAGGCACCAAGTCCAAACCAACACAAGCCAAACTGCTGCACCTCCTTTGCCTTTAGTTGCCCCCAAGGGTTGTTATCCCTCTTGCGGGGCCAGTCGGCGGAGATTTGCCACGAGCTGCCCAGCCCTTCCCTGTCTGCCATTGATCAACTGAACATTCCCACTTGGAAGAACAGGAAAATGAGAAAGGCCATGGTGCTGGTACAGAATATTGGAGATGGCATCACTGTGTCAGGAGGAGAGGGAGGAGAAAATGGCTGGCACCAGGCCGCTCTTAGGCAGAAGATGCTCATTTGCTGGCTCTCCTGTATCTCACATGAGCTCTTCTTGCAAACCCATCTGCCTGCTCCCACTCTGGCCTCAGACACCTCACACTGCGCCACACCTCCGAACCTACCCCCTCTGAACTCAAATCCTGGGAGCTGCAACCACCTTCTAGGTAGACAGCTGAAGTTTAGGTGAAATAAATCCACCAGGACTCAATCGAGACCCTCCAAAAACTGCCCTGTTTCTGTCTCCAATGCACTCGTGAGGCCAAGTTGCTCTCACGACAGCGAGAGCTGTCCTCTGGCTCAGGATGCCAAGCAAACCTTCCCATCCCGCAGAGTGCCCTGGGCCAGCCCGTCAGCCCGCGGAGGGAGGACACGCAGCATGCGGTAGCCAAGGTGAGGTGGCAAGAGCTGTTAGCTGGCCTGAATGGTCAGACCACGGTCAAGCCTGGTTTGGAGTTGGGCTGATGTTAACTGAACTGGCAGCACCAAATCTAGTTTTGTGCCAGCCCCACACACTGGGGACTCAGTGTCACTTCAGAGGTCAGGGGTAGAAACACATTAATTTTATGAGAAAGCTGCTTAATAACCAAGCACTGTATTTTTTGTCCTGGCTGATCACTGACTCTTGAAAACAACACTACGGACACCAAGGATATGAACCAGCGTGCTCCTGGTCTCAGGGAGGAGATCTCTTTATTGTCAGATTCAGGTCAAAATAGGGTTTATTACTGACTTTATCAAAACATGGGTTTCAGAAACATCCCCTCAGGAGGTACAATGATCTCCAAACTTACTCCTAAACCCAAAACTTAGCCCATCGTGAGTTACTGTCACCTCAGACGTGCACAAGCACTCGTGTAAGCAGAAAGCAGCGTGACGGCGCGGTCAAGCACGCGTCACTGCGCCACGCACTGGTGCAGCCTTGCAGGCAGATGCGTCCTTGCTGCGAGAGGGTGGATAGCTGCATGCGACTTGCCAAAACTTTCAAAAGCCAGCTGCTGCTTTGGCCTCAGCGCCACGTGCATCACCTCAGGTTTATCTGTCAGGCTCCACCCCTGACTGAGCTACTTCATTGGAAACCTTCCCGCTGGCCTCTCCCATGCAGAGCACAAACAGAAGCTTCAAGCTACCTTCAGGACTTAGACGAGCATGGATCCTGCACTGGTTTTTGGAGCTGCTTAACCCTGCAGCCAAAGGACACCCAAGACAGCACACGCACCCCACCATGGACAGCCCTACTCCCTGATCCAGCTGCTTTTGCTAGCCCTTGGCCTGCTGTGACCA
This sequence comes from Eurypyga helias, assembly GCF_000690775.1. Classification (NCBI taxonomy): domain Eukaryota; kingdom Metazoa; phylum Chordata; class Aves; order Eurypygiformes; family Eurypygidae; genus Eurypyga; species Eurypyga helias. The sequence continues at coordinate 4,277 of NW_010258514.1, forward strand.
TGCCCCCGTGCTCGCCGCCGGGCCAGCGCATCTCCCGTAAGCCCCATGCACTGCGCATCCTGGCCAAACCCCATCAGTGTTAGTAAAACTGATTTCCACCGACCCTGGTTATGGACGTCGTTCTTACTATCGATCTCCGCTGCTTCTTGGGCTTCCCCAGCTCGTACTCGTCGTCATCCAAATCCTGAACAGAGAGAGGATTCCCGTGTTACCGTTGTGATCTGGGGACACATGAGCATGCAAGGGGTAAAAATGTCCCCTCGATGAAGATGAACCTGCTGCTCTGTCCTCCAGGCTGTCAGCATTTGCAGTTTGATGGCAGAGGGAAAAGGAAGTGAGCCAGGCCTGCGGAGAGCCAGGAATAGCAGCGTGGAGAAGCAAAACAGCCCTAGTTCTACATTCAAGGAACAAGGAGAGTCACAGCCCCACCGAGGTTCCTCTCTCAGTACCCTCAAGAGGCGGAACGCAGGCGATGCCAGAGTCTGAAGGCAGATAAGGCACAAACTCGGAAGCATCTCACACCTAGCCAGGGGTTCTCTGTAGGGACCTATTTTGCGGAAGGCATTAAAGACTAAAGACTGACTCAGACCCCGCTGGCCCTTTAATTACAGCTGGGCATCTAGATGGGCTCCTTGAATCCAATCATCATTACAGAAGCAAACGGCTGAAGCCTTCACCATTAAGCAGAGAAACATATAAAGATGCTAATGTTTTAGTGCTTAAATGGAGCTCAAGTCCAAACAGATAAATCACAGCGCCCTGGAAGAAATGGGTTACTGTGCAGGCCTCCTGCCACTGCAGCAAAACACTTGGTGCCAGTCTTGCACTGCCATGGTTTAGCTGAAGAACAGGTTTTTAGTTTCAAGCACGAGCTGAGAGTGTACACGCTCTACTGAAGCTCTCGCAGGGAGAAGCCATGCCCTAAACAGTACCTGGCCCTGTACGGCATCATCACTGGCCTCCTGCTCAGAAGAGAAGCTCTCGTACTCTTCCTCGGAATAGTTGTCTGAAAGGGAAGGAAAGAGGGGAGAGATCCTGTGAAACTCCTTTAAGGTGAGGGGACAGTCTCATCTCCAGAGCAGAGAAGACCAACTAACAGTCACAAATCAAGAAAGGAGGCACACGAGGAGATGCCTGTCAGCGTGTCTTGTCTACCTGTGCTCAAACCAGCGAGATGGGAACCAACTAGGAGAAACACATCTAATGGGAAGGAAGGACCAGCACATAGGTAAGGCTCCTTGCAACACCACCCCCTTTCACCCCGGGAAGAACCACCTAGTAGACAGCAGCAAGTAAAGAGGTTTCTCCACAAAGGAAATCACTTTTCTCCCTAACATGGGCATAACTGGCTTAAAGGAGCAAGTAGCACACACCAGAAGGGTCTAAATCCTTTACTGAAAGGTGTTTCAGGCGAGCTGCCTGGCCTCAGGCACAACAGAGAAGCACCTGCGTGCACCACCTTGAACAGGGCACTCTTCCAGCAGTGAGCAGAAAAAGACTGTCCCGAGCAGAAACCCGGTGACCGCCCTACACGGTGCACAACACCGTGGATTTACACTCATCAAACCAGGCCACAGTCTGCTGAAAAATAAGCTGCAGGTCTCATCTAAGTTAAGAGATTCTGTGATTCTATGGGAAGAGATTTATTGTAGAACACTCAAAGGAAAAAAAGCAGTTGGAAGAGAAGCTGAAATGCCAATCTCCTGAATACAACACTGCAGCCAGGTGAGAAGCCAGGTTCTCAACACACGCACCAGTAACGCTGGAAGAGCGCTGGCAGGAACACGGCTCACCCTGGCTGGGTGGCTCAGGACCGGTGTGATACGCAGGAGAAGCACTGACAATTCAATCCCTCGCTCCTGTCACCCTGCTTCCACAGCAACAGGTTTGCAAAGTGGGTTTTCTTTAGCCCATTTCTCACTTGTCCCAGGAAGCACCTAATCCCAGTTGGATTTAACTCCAGCTAGTTCAGGAAGACGTCGGTCCCGAGAGCACGTGGTTGTACCCTTACCTGTGGACTTGATCTTCTGGCTGGCCTGCATAGTGCTGTCTTCATGGTCAATCGGCTGACTTGACAAGGAGAAGATCCAGATTTCCGCTACCTTCACCGCAGCCTCTTTGATGTTGCTGAAGAGGCTCAGAACCTGGCCGCCTTCCGTGGGGTGCTGCATGACCTGGGACAGAAACGAAGCGGTGCACACCTGCGTTTCACCATTTGCGTACTACCAGAGACATTGATGTCAGAGGTAGGCCCCGTTTCCAAGAACAGAAGCAAGCCGAGACCCTGCAACCGCAGGAGCCACTTGCAGGCAATACAGGAGGCAAGGTGAGATTCTGACTTCTAAGGGAAGCGATCGAAGGACAGTAAAAGTGTTCTGAGCTTTTTTCCCCTCAGCTGATTAGCTCACCCTTGAAGCACAGTACTTGACTACCTTGTGATTACTCTGTACTTGCTTCCACGGCACAGTACTGACTTGAATTATCGTTACCGACCTTCCGAATACCTAAAAAAACCTTAATTCTGTGTTAAAGCCCAGCAAAAGAGCCAGTAAGGGCAAAAATTCCTGGTGTGATACAGGTGCAAAGTGCTGCCTAAAGCAAAATTCCCTGCTCCAGAGGGCTGGCATCTGAACCTCAGAGGAGCTGGCCACCCCAGGATAATGAAGCAGTGGGTCATGGAAAACGAGAGGCGGGTGGAGGCAGAGGGACATGTCGGTGCGGGTTTCTCCTTCCTTTGCCGCTCACGGGGCTCTCCCCAGAACCCAAGATTGCTCTTCTCTTGCCCCTCCAGAGTCAGAAAGCGCTTCCCCGCGCCTGCACCTCGGCTTTCAAATACACACCAGGCTGCAATTCATCGCTTTGTTTCAACAGCTAAGAGACCTTTGCGGGGTTTTTAATGCTGAGAAACATGTCAGTGCTGTTTAAAGGCCGTTACAGCGCAAAGGGGAGCTGGGGGGGCTCGTAGAATGTGTTTTCCTGAAGTTTTCGATTTCAGAAGTATTCCAGATGAGCTGGAGAGCATCTATTTTCTATCACAGGAAACCTTGGAGGATTTCTGACCTCCTAACCCCAGCCAGCTGGCATTACAAAAACTTAAGAAAAATCACACACAGCAGCAGCAAATGCCCAACCCTCAGAAGTTCACTGATGGGTCTAATTAATGGGCCGGCATGTTTTCTGCTTCCCAGCAGGATTTCATTTCTAGCTCTTCAACAAATCAAACACGGTACAGGAAAAACGTCAGGTACAACACCCCCCAGATCAGAATTTGGCCAGTTCAGATTGAGAATTCAGCACTTCCCGCAGCAGCCGGAGGGAAGCAGAACTCACACACCAGGAGTGGTGTTTGTAGCGAACTGCTGAATGCTGTAACGACACACCACGGCGTAACACCAGTTTGCTTTGGGTGGAAATGAGTTGTTGACAGAAAGGACCCTGATGAAATACACCGGTGCTACGCCGAACTTGCTGCTGCTGAGCCCATCTCCAAATACCCAACAGAGACAGCAGAGATTAAACAGGGCACGAAACAATGAAGCACAGGGCCGAGACATCCAGAAAGCCTTAGTGAATGCTTTATCCATACTTGATTCCAGCATTCATTTTCAGATGGAAATCAAAGTTTTATCATTTACCCTCTCCACCTAAATTACCGACAGCCGTGAAATAAGAATTGCACAAGGTGTTTCGAGCAACACGAGAGAAACTCCTTGATGCCGAACCTCACACAGTGGCGCAGAGAAGCACAAGCAAACTTGAACATTTTTTAGGGTTGGAAGGCAGCCCAAGTGACCCCATCTTGTCCAGTTCTGCATTTATGGTCTGGAAACCCTAACTCAACCAAACAGCCTCCCACTGCAACAAAACCCTCACAGGGTACGAAGTGCCCGAGTGACCCCATCTTGTCTAGTTCTGCATTTATGGTCTGGAACCCCTAACTCAACAAAACAGCCTCCCACCACAACAAAACCCTCACAGGGTACGAAGCCAGCATCGTGACAGCTCTAGCTCTCAAGACACTCACCAGAAGATGTCCCATACTACTACTCAGTAGCAAATTCTGTTCAAGCTACTGCCCTGTGAAAGCTGATTATGTTAAGACAGTTACATGAGATCCACCCAGGCACTTCTCGATGAGGAAAGGGAGAGCACTGGGATTAAAGAGAAGGGAAAATATCCACCTTTGTAAAGAGAGATGCCATCACACGCTGCTCACCTCAGCCATGTTGATAGACCCCACCGCCAGAGTCTTGTAGCCTAAAATGGTTCGGTTCTTGTACCGCTTCCGCCGCTGCAGCATGATCTGAAGCTTGTTGCCTTCTCTCTTCAAGAAGTGAGGGTACTGCGGTTGGAAATACAAGGGGAAAGTTCATTACAGCTCTTGACATGAATTCCCAAGCTGCCTGCTTCACGAGTAAACTCCATTCCTAGGGATTAGCGCCTAGGGCTTTTCGAGGTGCCTACAGCCAACTCACAGTGAACAGTCCTCATTATCCCAAGGAAGCCTTCATCTCTGCCCACACAGCTCTGGTGTGCTCTGCACGGCAAGCAGGGAGAGGCCAAGGATTTGCTGATGCCTCTTTTGCTAAAGCACGGAGACCTGCACGGTCAGGTAATGAATCTCCCCAGGACAACGCTGCAGGCACACAGCTCCTGCCACTGTCGGTGTTGTCCGGCATTAACACTCAAACTTCTATTGCTCAAAGTGGTTGTATTTTAAGTCAAGAAAAACCCTGTCCTACTGCCAGGCTACGTTGCAAAGACATATATCCTTCCAAGACATGTTCCATAGAGAAAGTGGATTTATTTATCTCCCAAAAAACCCCAAGAGCAGAGTGGCTGCGAAGTCAAGCGGAGGCTGTAAGGGAAAGCGTG
>NW_010258514.1:9166-17571 GCF_000690775.1 Eurypyga helias
CTCACCTCGCTCATCTGCCCAGCGTTAGTGCAGCCAGGTCCTGCCTTCTGTTGGGCTACTCGCCGGAGCGCTGACAGTCCCCAGGGCCCAGCTCACCGGCTGCGGGAGGAAGAATCACAGACTGGTTTGGGTTGGAAGGGACCTGAAAGACCATCCAGTTCCAATCCCCCTGCCATGGGCAGGGACACCTTCCACTAGACCAGGTTGCTCCAAGCCTCATCCAGCCTGGCCTTGAACACTTCCAGGGATGGGAAGCCATGCAAGAGCAGTCTTCAAGAAAAGACACAGCAGCCACATGACCAGTCTCATCCTGAGAAGTGAGTGGGACACATGCTCCAAAGGCATGGCACTAAGTAACCTGCAGATGGGAGAACCTAACCGCAGGGATTTCAAGCAGGACATTCCGAGTGAAGGATGCTGCTCTCACAGTCAAGACCTACCTCTTTTCCCCCCCACCTTGGGATATTATGAAAATAACTTCCTGCCAGCAGCCACATGACCAGTCTCATCCTGAGAAGTGAGTGGGACACATGCTCCAAAGGCATGGCACTAAGTAACCTGCAGATGGGAGAACCTAACCGCAGGGATTTCAAGCAGGACATTCCGAGTGAAGGATGCTGCTCTCACAGTCAAGACCTACCTCTTTTCCCCCCCACCTTGGGATATTATGAAAATAACTTCCTGCTAAATGCTAAGTGCCACCAGAAACCCCGAGATATTAATTTGCAGTCCAGGGCAAGCCTGACTGCACCACAGAGAGCTGGGAGCAGTGGCCACACAAACAAGTTTAATACTAATTAAGTGATTTCTCTGCAAGGGCAAGATCTCCTGTGATGGCACAGGGAAGCAGCCCCGCAGAAGGGAGGGACAGCAGTGCACCTAATTAAAACACAACCTCAAAACCCAGCTACATCCAGACACCAACGGGGCCTCTGACTTCACAGACAAGTAACATTCCTAAACAAGGATGGGAGAAAGTTATTAGGGGGAAGGGGCAAGAGGGTGTCAAAAAGCGTTCAGATCTACCACCTCCTTGCCTTGAGGGCCCTTCCAGGGGCTGGAAGAGCAGCAGGGGAGAGGGACACCTTGCCCTCAGCTCAAGGCACTCTGGTCACACCAAGGCTGCGTAAGTGTGAGCCTGCAACTGAAACCCAGAGTCGCACTTGGTCCCAAGACCAGCGTGACTGCAACATGTGTAGTTTTTAGGGATTAAACTGGACAGCTCAAGGCCATAAACGTGTTTTTTCAAAGGTGTGTTGCCTGGCCACCTCTGATGAGCATTCACAGAGATGATAGAAGAAAGGTACAGAGACACTCGGGTCACTCAGCTCCTCTGTTCAAAGCAAGGGCCTCCAGAAGAAAAGCCGAGCCATTTCCACAGCACAAACAAGCTGTTTTTAACACCAGCCATGGTTTATCAACCCTACAGAGTGGTTTCAGCCCAAACTTTTCAACAATATTCAGTCCATGACACAGTTGGGCTCAAAACATTTGAAACCAAGGCTTTTAGAGGAAGCACCAAGCACCCCAAGGCAGCTTAGGGGTGAGAAGAGGGGGGCATCCCATACCAGAACAGCGAGTCAGGGCAAGACATTCTTTCTGAAGCCCCCCTGATGTAATACCTTCCACCTGGAAAGGAATTAAGTGCTCCAGAGAGCTGGGATGTTGTGTTTGGACAACCTGGGGAATTTCACTCCATCCTGTGAAACCCACAGAGGGTCAGGAGAAGCAGCAGCAAGGGTGACGGTAGCTCACCTGCCCCAAGGGGTGGCCTAGCAAGGCAAAACAGGGTCAGGCACACTGCTAACTCCAGTCTTACCCAGCTGTGTGACAGCAACAGGAAACTCTTCCCTCCTGTTGGAGCTGATGCCCGCCGGACACGATGGGCTGCTCGCTGTTATGCCAGCCAGCACCATCACCCTTCCCGCTCAGCTGCGGCAAGGCAACGCTCTGAGCAACGACATGAATTTCATGCAGGAGAAGCAGGTGAGAAGACGGTGACCGTGAAGCTACGAGGGGCTGCCAATCCAGACAGCTAGCACAAAGCAAGGTGTGCAGTTTGAAGAGCTGACGGTGTCTTATGGACACACTGGCTGCTGCAAGACACCGAGACCTTCCTGTGCTGTGACATCCACATGCTTTTGCTTTGTGGCCCCTCACCACTCTTACATACATCCCAGGCACTAAATTCAGACTGTATCTGGCTTAAGCTGCAGTTATTAGCTTGGAGTAACTTCCAGCCATGGTCCAATTAAGAAACAATAAACGCTGCCATAAAAATCCCACTGTGCTATTTCAGGAAGGCTTCCCAGGCCTTACTGCATCCAAGACCACCAATCCTTCCTGCAGCACCAGCAGCATCTCTCTGCATTAAGCTTGCTCACCTCTGTGAAGGCTCAGTGTCACGGGCGTGCCTCTCCTCTATTCTGGCTCAATTCCCAACCCCGTCAAGGGAAATACGTTAAAGGCAACAGTGCTCTGCATCCTGCTGCAGCTTTGAGTCCCAGCAAAAACACCCATATTCCCAATTAATTCTGAAAAGATCTGAAGAAATACTTGCTCCTTGCTGACACAGGACTGGCAGAGGGAGACCTGGCTCACTCTACGGCTCTGCTCCCAGCCACAGGAAAGCTGCAGTCCCAGGATCCAAGCATATGTACTCCCGGCACGTGGCTCACGTTCACAGAAAAGGGGCTGCACTGCTGCAGGTAACCCCGACTGCGGGCTGCACCAGCACAGAATCAGAAGCAGCCACCATCTGCACATCCTCCAGGCAGCTGCAGGGTTATCATCCGTCTGCAGGGGAACCTTACCTGCTTCGAGTCTGCTCAGGTCTCAGAGTAACAACCGGTCTGTTTCGCATCATCACCAGAGCCTTTCTCCTTATTAGATCAAACTCTTAAGTCAAGATCCAACAAACAGGCCCAAAACACAGATAGTCCAGATGGCCAACCCCCACGGCTGCCTCCCTCCGGTGCCCGTTCATAGGGCAGGCAATGAAAGAGCATCCTGCTCCGCTCCAGTTCCTGCCATGGCCATAACACAAAGAGGACAGACTGCAAAGTCCTCATGATCCTGGGCTCCAAACACAGGGTGCACAGCAAGGAAGGTCCCCTAAAGCTGCAAACCAGCACCCTGCTCCAGGCGCTCAGTGATGAGATGCAGTGCAGACAGATTTGTGTTATTGCAGTGAGGAGATGCAAATTGCAGCTAGTGTCTACCCTGCCTGTTCCCCCCAGACTAGTCAGGATGAGAGATCTGCCCTTCCACGGTGCAGGGTTGGCCCCAAGAACTATTCGAAGGGTTTGTACAGCAGCTTTCCTAGTGCGATTCACCTTTCCCAGATCCTGGAAGGATCTCTTGGCTCTTCAGCAGTGGCTGCGACTGCCTGAAGAACAAGCATCTCTGTCAGCACTGGAAGGATCAGACTCATGACCCACACCTCAGACCCACAATACACCTCTGCTCACTGCAAAGCAGCAAGTCCAGCAGCACATTCCCCGAGGCCACATCGCACCTTACCTGCAGCGAGAAGGTCAGCGCAAGCTCAGTCTCCACGTGTCCGGTCGGGGGCAATACGATCTCGTGAGACCGCAGGATGCGCTTGGAGCCCTGCACGAAAACAAAATCCATGGGGTGAATTCCCCAGAAGCCAGCCCTTACATCCCATCCCAGTCTTATTTACTGAAAACCAGGAAACATCCTCAGGAACTACTACAGAGAAAGGGAACAGACTGGTCTGACTTTGCATTTCGGTGAAATATTAATGACATGAAAGGGAGATATTTGACTAATAAAGATTTGGGCATATTTACTGTCCCCAACCGCAACAAAGCGGCTTTTGTTCTGCCAAACCCCGGCATTCAAAGCTACACGCCAACCCCCACCCCTCGAGTTCAAGTCTCCTGTTTTCACTTCAGCCAGTAGGTACAAGGCTCATCTCATCCTGGGTTTGGAGGCCGCAGCATCCTGCTTCAATCTCCGGCCTCAGCCACGACAGACCGGTCTCTCTTTGTGCACGCACCCCTCCCTGGGGAAAGCGGGGATTTTAACCTGTTTCAACAACTGTGAGCTGGGGCTATGAAAGAAAAAAAATCCATTAAGCATTGCAGTGGAGCCCAGAGACCTGAGGATTACAGGGCAACTCCAGATCAACCCTGTTTGGGCTGCTGTACCCCAGTCACTGGGCTATTTGCTGTGCAGCACTTGATTTCAGGGAATGTTTCAGGGAAAGCCAGCAGGAAAGCAGGACAGACTGCTGCCTAGCAAATCCTTCTGCGCTGTTCAAACCCAGTGGCAAGTTTCAGAGTCCCCGGCCCCATGTTCTGCTGAGGCTGCAGAGCTGGCTTTGTGCAGACGGGCTGAAGCACACAGCTGTAGCTCTCAAAAAAGCAGCATCTGGGAAATCGGAGATAGACTGTGGAGGGGGTAAACACCTCCCAGCTACATCCAAAGGAAAATCTGGTCTGCCCATACCAGCCTCAACGAGCATCCTGAGATGACAGCGCAGCAGACGCTCGGGTACATCCCTTCCTCCCCGGACGCGTCACCAGGAGCCAACGCTGCGATCTGCAGCGGTGCCTGGGCTCCTGCACAACACAGCGCCAGCTCCCCTGTGCCAAAGCCAAGGTGCCTAAGCTCCGGCGGATCAGAAGACAGCAGAGGAGGGCGAGAAACCGGGATGCTCCCCCCCAGGAAAAGCAGCACGTGTGCAAGTAGAGCACGGCTAGCCTCCCGGCTGGCAACGGCAGCATCTGTTCCACCGTGCAAAGCTCCGAATAGCAGCAATCTTCCTTGACTTGTTATGCAACTCGAAATCTAATGAAAGACCAAATATAGCTGCCTTTAAAAGGCTGGAGCAGATAAATAGAGCAACAGCTCAGAAAATAGAGTTGACAACGCTTTGAACATCACTGTTCGGGAGGCTGCAAGGAGACTCGGGAAATGCAGGTAGGATGCTCTCATTAGGTCTGAGTTCAGCCACCCCCCTGGAAGGACGCCAGCGTCTGACACCTCTCCCCATACACAGGCAGTGTGTCATCTGACAGAGATCATGTATTTGATGATCCAGTATCACCAGCCTCAAACAACAGCCGCGTCAGAAACCCAGGGGCTGTCAAATTAAGCGTCCCCGAAAGAGCTTGTCAGCAGCAGCATCACAACCTGCAAGCTGTAAAGGGACTTTTAATAACGGGGCTTCAAACCTGCCCGTGTCAGAGCTGCAGCGCTGCGGACCCGTCGTTAAATCACAAAGAAATAGGGGTGCTGATCCAGCACAATCATAGAATCATAGAATCACGGAACGGTGTGGTTGGGAAGGGACCTTAAAGCCCATCTAGTTCCACCCCCCCTGCCATGGGCAGGGACACCTTCCACTAGACCAGGTTGCTCCAAGCCTCATCCAGCCTGGCCTTGGACACTTCCAGGGATGGGGCATCCACAGCTTCTCTGGGCAACCTGTTCCAGTGCCTCCCCACCCTCTCTGGGAAGAATTTCTTCCTGATATCTAATCTAAACCTCCCTGATTTCAATTTATACCCATTACCCCTTGTCCTATCACTACAGGCTCTTGTAAAAAGTCCTCTCCCAGCACCCTTGTAGGCCCCCTTCAGGTACTGGAAAGCTGCAATGAGGTCTCCTCGGAGCCTCCTCTTCTCCAGGCTGAACAAGCCCAGTTCTTGCAGCCTTTCGTCATAGGAGAGGGGCTCCAGCCCTCTGATCACAAGGGGCACCCTGGGACAGAGGTCACTCCACCCCTCTATGTCAACTGGACAGACGTAGCAAGGACACAAAAAGCCTTGATATGGCCTGGGGGGGCGAGCTGCCGCCTGGGACTTGGCAGGCGAGCACCCCAAACAAGGCAAGTCCTCCTGCCTTCCAGTTCTCCAGGGATCTGCCCTGGCGTCGAGAGGAGCGCGGAAGAACTGCTCAGGTTCCAGCGTCGGAATTACCGCAGCAGGGCAGATCACGGCACGTACCCAGAGCAGACAAGGGAGTCCCGTGTGTTACAACTCCCCGTGGACTTGCAGGTCCCGGGCAAGCTCTCACCGTAACGAGCCTAAGCGCTCAGCAATAACCTGGACAGGAAAAGGCGTGAAGGTTTTGCTCTCGTAAAAGGTCCTGGATTCTCCAAGTCTGACGCGCCCTGGGCATTGATCATTCACTGACACGCCCTTACAGCAATGCGTCCAGCACCAGGAGTACAAACACATGGGGAGCTTTCGGCTCTGATAAACACGATCTGACAGCCTGGGAGCCCACAGCTGTGCTGCTCCTGAGGCTCCCATAAATCCAGGTGCGTGAAACCATTCCTTGCCTTCCTGCTCCCTGCTGTGGGTGCGTGAACCCCCTCCAACACGGGGACACGTTTTTAGCCCAGCTGGATTGCTCACGGAGATGAGGGATGACAGCTAAACCCTCAGCTACGTGTTTGTGCACCACAGAGCCCTCACGAGTTCACCTCCCGAGCTCGGTTTTGTGTGCTTTGACATGACCAGCTCTCTCTGCAGGGGTTTGACTGGCTCTTTATTTGAAAAGCAGCTGCTTTTCAGCATGGTTAATGGTATTTTTCTACTTATAGCTCTTCTAGGCTTTTACTCATTAAGTGCTTGAGCAGTTGCAGTGGTGGGAGCACGTGAGCCGAGCCGATGCTGTGACACACCGTGCAACCGAGTCCCCTTCCTTCCCAGCGTCCCTCCAGGCAGCGTCACCTACATGGAGGCACCAAACGTACGTTGTGAAGTGGGTTATTTACCCAAGATGACAGCTGTATTTTATGGAAACAAGTGAACGTACAGGCACGCTACAGACCCACTGACAAGCACCTGGCTACTAAATGCCTTGGACTCAATAGCAGAGCTGCCCATCAGCAGAGAAAGGCCCTGACTCCAGAACCCCAAAACCAGGATCATGTTACCAAGATGCTCAGCCCTGAAGTGAGCTGAAGAGATATATAAATAAAAATAGAGAAAAATAGGTTAAATAGAGAACTGGGCTTGGATTTAGCGATAGCTCAGGAAGAAGAGGTGACAGCATATGATCTGTAAAGAGCATTTTTACATACAGATAAGCTCATGCTGAGCCCTCAGCGAACTATATTCTTCGCTTACAACAGTGAAACGCAGTAGGACCGTGGGGGAAGGATCGAAGAGACTCTCCACATATCCAGAACGCCCCGATGAGCTTCGGAAGAAGCCGGTGGCTGCAATGGACCCTCATGTGGAGGTGAAGCTCAGTTTAGGCACATGCCAGTATTTTTAATCAAACACCACATTTAATTCTTAGAACTGAGCAGCAATTACCTGCATTTTGACAGCAATGACCCCAGAAATAAGCTCCTTATCCAATTCCTTTAAGACTACCAGTTTCTTTAATGTCAAGCTGCACAACCTGCAAACAGGAACAGAAGAGAAACAGTTATAATCATGCCTGAAAAAGGAAAAGCTCTGAACAGCTTTTACACCCAGCGGTATCCCAGTTTGAGGGGGAACAGGCGCCAGACACAAGCCACACACTGACAGACATGAAGACAACAGAAATAGGTGAGGCTTCCCTGGCTTTTCAGACTGAATTTCTCCAGCCTTTCACAAATACAAGGTGGACAGGGGTACATCTCTGTGATACAGACCCACGGCCACGTGACAGACTTCCACATCCACAGCCTGGGAACTCTTGCTCCGAGTCAGACCAAACGTTTTAGGGTCAGAGGAATTAAATTCCAGCAATATAAAAGCATTGGGTCAGTCTAAATTTAAACTTGCCTACAAAGCTTTCCTAAATTGCTGGCTTTTTCAGTTTCAGACTCCTGGCTCCCGAAGATCTCACTCCCACCTCCTCTTGTCAACCCACGCGCTCTCCTCCTCACCCCCAAACAAAAGTGCTAGCAAGTGGCTCAGGCATCTCTAGTGGGAAAGGGAAAAAAGAAAGAAAGAAGGAGAGGTCTCCAGCGGTGCCCTCTGGCCCTGGCACTCACATGCCACACATATGCAAGTAAATCACATTCTTCACCCAGGCAATGCTGCATTGTTTTGGTTAAAAGCTGTTTGCACCTCAGCTTGAGAAAAGCAGAGGCCAGAGAAAGCTGCTGGGTGGGCTCTAGTGACCAGACGCCATCCCTCACGCTGGCCAGGAGCCGGCACTGCCTCTGGGGCAGGTCCCTACCCCACGGCATCCCTGGTCTCTGCCATGGGATGTTAGCAAGCCCCTGATCACGTCATCAGAGCTGTTCATGAAGAGGCTGGGTCCAGCAGTAGATGGGAAGGGAAGAGGAGTTGACACTGGATTTGGGCATGTGCCCAGGCAGCAGCAGCACAAATGTCACTGACTGAAGCCTGCACTTGAACTACAGACCTCCGCCCCAGTGCCAGTCACCACTGCAGGGTGACTCGCACCTCTACCGCCTCCTC
>NW_010258515.1:0-3784 GCF_000690775.1 Eurypyga helias
GCTTTCACAGCCAAACGCGACCAGGCCCGGGGGCCTGCGAAGGGAGCCCGGCGAGGCGGGAAAGCGGGCGGGCGCGCGCTGAGGCACCATGAGGGTGGCTGTGGGGAGCGAGGGAGCTGCTGGGCCTCGCGTCCTTCTCTGATGTGATGAGGGTCAGTTTTAAGGCGAAATGAAGTCTTGGCCGCTGCCAAAAACTCCTGCCATTTGTGGGGGGCAGCTGGATGGCAGATTCTGAGGTGGAGGAGGTGAGCAGCGACGTTTTGGGTCTGCCCGAGTAGAGGGTGGGGTTCGCAGGAGTGCATGGAGTTGCTGTCGGACTGCAGGCTGAGAGCACTCGCTGCCAGCTTCCAGATAATTTCTCTGTAGAAACGTGTTCTTTAAGCATATAATATAGCAAACAAGATGCAGAGCCGTACAAAATGAAGCAGAGTGCGATCAGCAAAGTATTTAAGAAATTGCCAATGGTCAAAGCAGAAAATAAATTGCCTATTTCTTAAACGCATTTAGTGAGCTCTGGTACTGCATGACAGTCAGTAGATCTGGATCTCCTGGCAATCTCCCAGGCAGAATTTATCACCTGATTTTAACAACGTCTATGTCCAGAGAAGAGAAAAGAAGCAGGAAACAGATGAAAGATTTGTCAAGATCAGTGCTGGTATCTGCGTATATACATTTGTCTTTGGGGGCTCGTGTTTTCTGGCAAGCTATTTTCTGTTAATGGTGGCTGATATCACTAAAAGCACGGGGGTTAGGAATCTAGAAGTTGTCTGAAGTCTTAGGCATTCAGTGTAAAGTAAACTTTGTGAAGTAGGGATCACTAGCAATATTTAGACGTCTTATCTACATGAACTTTCAGAGCTCAGTGTTTCTGCTCCTGAGTTTGTAGAAAGAGGCAAACTGATGGATAAGCCTGTGGGACTGGCAAAGTGTCGGATTAATTTTTACATTGCAGTATGCCACCAGTGGTCTCGTATTCCTTGCATACTGATTCAAAAGGTAATTACGACTTCATCTTGCTCATTCATTTTTATTTTTTTTTTTCCTTTAGGCTGACATTCAGTGGAATGGAGGTAATGTGCATATGACTGAACTTCAGCTTCAGGATCTAAGGAAGGTCTTTCATTCACGCTGATCTCCAGTTATAAAAGAAACTGTTATGGCTCAAGCTTGGCAGGCTTCAGAAAAATTCCAGCCCTTCAAATGCATTCAGTTAATGTGCTGAATATTGACTCACTGCTTGCTCACGTGACCAACATTTAAATTACACTTTCTCATTTTTGAAGCATATTATAAATAATGGTTTAATCCTCACAAACTGATGAAGTCAGTTGGCATCATTTTTCCCCTACTGATGGAAGAGAAGTTTGTAGGAAAAAGCAATATCTTTTATTAGATGTCATTATTACTTTCAGATTTATTTCAAGGAAGTGCTCCTGTAAATTGGTGCTGAACTAACTAATGAAAACATACCAAAAATAATGGAGGAACTGATTGTAATCCCAGGTGACTAAGAAAGAAGAGAATGCTTTACTGTTGTTACCTATACACTATAGTCCCAAAGGAAGTTTGAAGGGAATTTGAAGTTGCCAATATGTGAGAAACACAGCAGCGCAGCATAACTGACAGTGAGGTGTACTAGTCCGAAAACTAGTTTTTACAGACTTCACTGACAGCACCTTTCTTAAGACAAAGGACAAGATTGAACATTCCAGCTTAGTGAAGAAATGGGTGCATCTTCTTCTAGAAGTTTCTCAACATGGAAGTCCAGGTTTGCAAATGTGTTTTGTGCACTGTCACTTCAAGAAAAGTTGCCGAGAGAAGCGCAGCAAACTTGTCTGACGGAGAACAAGAAAAGCAGTGAGAGTCTTTCCTGATGTGGCACTAGAAGATGCAAGGAGACAAGGCAAAGAAATTGAAATGGGGAACAAATATCCTCACGATCTGTCTTTGGATAACTTGGCGTTTGTGCCTGTGTAGCTGTCAGTTTTATATGACACGTTTCCTAGTTATTTGATCCTGTTACCTTACACAAGGTAGTTACTTTGTACACAGTGTACCATATGTGTACCCTGAAGCATGTCTGGACACGAGGAACCCCTGTGTTACAGAAAAGAGACATTGTGAAACAGGAGGTACCATTTTGGTAAGTGATCATGCTGTGAATCAAACCTGACTTTTTGGGTTGACTGTGGTGTTGCCAGATCGTCAAACTCTGCTTTTAGGCTGACAATTGCCATGGCTTCTGCAGAGATGCTACAGCAGGAGTGTTTGGTTAATTTGTTTAATTGAAACCGCTTTTATGCTTTTCTTCATAAGCCAGTTTAGAGCCAGTCCTGTGTTTACAGCACTCTATCTAAACAGCAAATGCAGCGTTTTCCCTCAAAGAGAAACAGCTGCATTGTTCTTGTGGAACGTACGCATGCAGCCAAACTAAGAGGTGACTCTGGCTTGTTGAACTTGGATGTTTCCCTTGTTGTTTACAGCTGCTGGGGAATTCCAACCAAAATCTCAGATGTAACTGGAAAACATCCTTTGCCACCCTGATACTGTTTCCCTCTTTGCTGTACCTTCCCAGCCACGATTGTTACATATATGCTCAGAAAGTTTGATAGAAGGGAATGTAAAGTTTATGTTGTCACCAAATCTTTAACTTCACGTGCACGTTTTACTCAGGATAAAAGGGCATTTCTCATGTTTTGTTTGAAGTGCCATAAGAATATATTACCAAGGGAAGCTTAGTAAGAGCGAAAACTTACTGTTCATAAATCATTTATAAATCATGATGAAATATGGGCAATAAGAACAAATTTTAATTACAGGGCTCCACCACCATATGTTACATAAGCACAGAAGGAATTGTATGAAAACTGGAGTTACAGTCTCCAGCAGAAATTCCTTTGCAGTTGCATGAATGAGGAATGTGCATGAGTCTGTATGAAACTCAGCTCCTTCATTAGGAAGGGAAGAACACTCTTTTTCTCACTGAGTGGTTGAGTCACCATCCCTGGAGGTATTTAAAGGACACAGGGACATGGTTCAGTGGTGGTATTAGCAGTGTTAGGTTAACAGTTGGACTTGATGATCTTAAAGGTCTTTTCCAGCCTAAGTGATTCTATGATTCTGTGTTGATGGTTTAGGGTTAGGCACCTAACAGTTGGATCTTGTGATGATAAGAAGAGGCTTCAGTCCTACCTGCCAGATGAACAGAAACACTCCACGTGCTGCATGGTGCATGGTTTGCATGCTTGGTTGAAAAGAGGCAGCAAAGCAGATGGCATTGTCTTGCAGGAAATCTCATTACCCAGTGGAGACCAGAAAGTAACTTGCTGTTGAGAAATAGCCTGTCTGTGTAGCCTTAAACATGAGCTGTCAAGAGGAACATGTTTACAAAGGTTTCCTTGATCTTATGGTTTGGATGGGCAAGGCGCTTCTCGCCCTTTAGTGTAGCTGGCTGGTGGGGCAAAGGAATTCTACTACTTGGAGAAGGACCATCTGAGACATCGTAGAAACCAGCTTTTACACAGTGTTGTGAAGAATTAATTTTTCTGGAATGACTTTATCTTTCCTTCCTTCCTTTTACTCCTTGTCCCACCCAGACTTCTCCAGTTTCCTGCTTCTGCTTTATTTATAGCTAAATGTAATAGGTGGGATTTAAGAAAGTGCCTCAGGGACCACATAGCGTAAATCTCTCTGAATTACTGAAAATCACATTTCTTATATGTAGATATCGATGAATAGTGTTTGGTTGCCTTTAGCAGAGGGGCTAAAAGTGTTTGTGTAGGGA
>NW_010258515.1:3803-26608 GCF_000690775.1 Eurypyga helias
AGTACAGTTGCAATGGACTGATGATATATGACTCCTCAGGTAGCTATGCAGCTTCACGCAAAACAAAGATTTTAGCAGAGACAAGGAGTGTGTGAGTCTGTGCACGAGCACCCTCTGACAGATCCATGCAATATGCTTTTAGACTGACTGTGCTAGGAGTTTCTGCTGCCTGCACGGCTGTTGGCCAGCTAGGAAGGGGACTTGTGGTGGGGTAACTGCCAAGGTCTATGCTAGGAGTTTCTGCTGCCTGCATGGCTGTTGGCCAGCTAGGAAGGAGACTTGTGGTGGGGTAACTGCCAAGGCAAAGCCTGCTGTCAGCAGCGCTTTGCAAAGAGGCAGCTTACCTTGGTTTCCAGCTGGGAGTCATGCACACTAGTAATCATAATTACAGTATTTAGCTCTAATAGAGTGTTTTTAAGATGGGTATCTCACAAGCCTTATGGGGGTGGAGAGGTATCATTAGCTCCTCAACATGTATTAATTTTTACAACTGCTACAAACCATCATGGGCTTGAAAGGGGAAGAAGAAAGGTGAACAGTTCTGGTGGCATTGATGCACTTCCACCAGCAAGTCGGTCCCCGTTGTTATTCTAGTGTCCAAGGGGAACAGGAGCTGAACCATGACCGTTTTTTTCTGCAGCAGAAGCTGCGTACCCGCTGGTTTGCTGAATACAAAAATGAAGTTTCATACTGTTTGCCTTGAATGGAAGCAGCATGACGTGAGTGTGAAAAGAGTGGAACAGTATGTTAAGGGAAACACGACTGAAAGGAGAGAACAGCTGACTCCAGGGGCTGAGCAGATCTGCCCCCTCTTCTTCACTGTATGGGCTTGTTTTCAGCTCTTCAACTCAGGCTGTCTGACAACACATCTCCACAGCTCTGGGCTGGAAAATGAAACAATTGCGAGGGGGTAGTGCATTCTTCCTTAAACAGGCCTCACAGGCTGTGGAAAATGGAACCTGAGGCTGAACTTTTGAGACAAGCTGAAAGCACTAAGGTGCAGAGATGCAGAGTGAAGCCATTCAGTAGGATCAGGTTTGGAACAGAGCCCTGAAAAAACCTGCAGTTATGACTAATCCATATTTAATGTGTGTGGTTGTAGGTAAAATCACTTCTCGTGAAGATCATTTCTCTCCTTATGTTGGTTACAGTTCTTCTCTGTCATTTTAGATAATTGATGTGTTGACATGTGATTTCAGTATCAGCTGAACTATGCTGACAATTATTTCGGATGTCAGAGTAGCCCTGGCTGAGCTGCTAGTGAAGGGAGAAACAATACAAACAGGATACTCGGTGTCAAGCTTCGGCAGCACCCTGAGAGACCCACCCAGAGGCAGGCACTTGAATGCTTACTCTATCCTTCAGCCAAGTTAGCTGAGGAAACTTGACGTAACAGCAGACTGCAGAGCTCAGTTTGCGCGGGGACAAACTCACACAGTGACATTTTAGAAGTGAACCAATCTGAAATGGAAACTTCTGGTGGTTTGGTTACAGTAGACAAATCTGTGAGGGGCCATAGAGTTTTACAGCCTTTGAGTGCTTTTATTTTGTCCTCAAATTGTTGGAGCCTTGCTTGCTGATCCATTCTGAGGGATCGCTCCAATCAGGTGATACAGAGCCACTGCTGTAGGGAGGGGAGACGTGGTATGGCTCTGTGTTCGAGTGACAGGGCTGTTGTGATACTGATCCAACATTTACAGACGCTGCTGTCTTCCTGCAATCAGCAGAGCTGTGAATAGGAGTATGAATTCCATACAGGCAGGCGAGAGACTGTGCAAGGGAACAGCATGGAGGCTGTTTAGGCAGGTAGGAAGCAGTACAGTGAATGCAATGCTGACAGGATATGATCGAATTACGGACTACATCAGTCCAGCTAAGATCAGCCAAGTGTGGTGATGGTGCTTGTAGAAACACGCAGTACTGTGAAGGCAAAGGCTGTTTTCTGTAGCACTTGTGTATCTGATATCCAGGAACAAAAGCAGTTGGCATTTCCTGGTGTAGGCTGAAATGCAGTGGAATGTGATCGAGCAACAGGGAACTCCTTGCTGGCTTTTTGCCTTGTGCAGGTTGCTTTTGAATTAGGTTTTGACCTTTAAAGCGAGACCTGCTTCTTCAGTTTCTCATTGTCTAAATTCTGCGTTGAAGCTTGAGGAACAAGTCTGTGAAGCTGAGGATTTTTTAAGCTCTGCTTAGTGAAGCACAGAATAGGTAGGAAGGAGTCTGCTGAGGGAGTCACTGAATGGAAACTGTTTTACAGTTCTGCTGCCTTTTATTTTTTATCTTACTCTGTTCCATGGTAACGTAGGCTTGTGTGGTGCTGGGCTCAAATCAGAACAAAAAGCCGGTTGATATTACACTGGTCCACAACTCTCGTCTTGCTCTGCAGAGGAACCTCTACCTCCAGGTCAAAAAACTACCTTGTTTGCCCTCCGTGATGTGGAAACCTGCAGACGTGGTCCTGCTGCCAGGGTTTTACACTAGAGCACTGCAGCTGCTTGGCAGCAGCAATCACATGTGGGAATTTGGAGGTGGGAGAGGTGAAAACCACTATCCTGACTGAAAATCTGGGGGTATTTAGGCAGAGGGGCTGTGATGGAGGAACCTCTTTCACTTTTTTACTTTCTTTACCATTGCTTCAGTTGTATTTGCACAGGATTTATTGATCTCTCATTTGGGCAGATTCTGTCATTTCACGCAGATTGTTAAGTGCAGACCAAAGAGCAACTGAAAGCTAAACTCAGCTCGGAGCGGGAGGCAGCAGCCGCTCTGTGCCAGAGGAAGACCTCTGTGCTGGGTTTAGGGATCTGCAAGTGGGACTACAGGGGAGATGGAAGAATGGGATTATTTTTGGTTCAAACACAAGGCTTAAGTTTTCAGAAATACCAAGAGGTTCTTCAAGGCTGTGAGAGCCTAAAGCCTTGGATTTCTCCTGCCTCATCCGCCTGCTGGCACGAACACCCATGTTGTCCCTTTCACGATGCATTTGATGTGTCACTGACTCATCTGAAGGCTGTCTTCACCAGCAAGGTGCTCCAGGGCTGAATCACACCCGTGTAGCAGCTCTGTTACTGTACCCTGTTATCAGCTACTCCTCTCACTCCTAGGGTGCTCCCAGCCTTTGATCTGGTACCATTCTGCAGCAACACCTTCCCTTGTTTTTAATGCTGCGTTACGTTGTGCAAGGCCGTCACCTCTCCACAAATGCTGGAATCTCTGCTGCCTGTGCGCTGCTATCAAGCGCATTCACGCTCTAAAGCATGAAATAGATTCTTGCTCCCCTCAATCCTCAAATGATCATAGTGCTTTGCTTTGCTACAAGATGGCACTTTCTGTCTTTCCCAGAGGCATAATGATATGGTTAATTCTTCCCTTACTTCTCTCTGTAGCCTTTGCCTTGCTGCTGCTTTTAAAAAACTATGGAGCAGTGGCTGTTTACTCATCCGTACAGCACCTGGTGCTGTGGGCTCTGGTCTGAAAATCCCAGTGTTACGGAGCAGTGATGAATCCTGTCCTCCAGTGGGAAGTTCCCTTTTGCTGGCCAGGGTGGATCTTGTTGAATTTGAGGTTGATTCTGTCGAAACTAGAGACCTCAGTGAAAAGAAAGGTGCTCTGTGCAGCAGGACTGAACATACTTTGTGTTTTACAGTTTTGGGTTTTTTTTACAGTGACAAATGAGCAAAAGCAGAGACAACATAATAATTTAAAACTTATTTCCTTAAAATCAGCTAAATTCCTAGTAGTGTTGGGAGCAAGACCAGGAGCAGCATCTGAGCCGGTTCTGCTGGAGATGGTGCTTATCAGATGACCTCACAAAACCTTTCTGACTAGTAGGATTTGGGGCAGAGACTCTGGTGTAAGAAACACATGCCATCCCACAGCCTACAGAGCAGTCAGTCCCGCTGCTGTGCTGCAGATCAGTGATCCAGCTCGTTTCATCTCTACACTCAAGGGTGGTTCTTGGCTGGGCTATGGAGTAGAGGATAGGTTTGCTACCCTTGGCTGCGCAGTGCAGGGAAGGCGATGGCTACGGTGTTTGTCCTAAAGGGGTCTGGCCGAGTGACACAGCCCCCATCTGCAACACGTCCCTGACGTGGGGAGTCCTGACCGCACTATGCTGATCCTAACGTGATTTAATAGTGACGAATCACTTTCCTTCCACTGGCCAGGTTGGGCTTGTTTTATTTATGCCTTAAAACTTCCCTCTCCCACGCTGTGATCTCTGTTTGGCAAATTAAAAGCCATGCGTGGGCAGGAGCAAGGCCACAGACTGCTGTGGAAAACGTGTGAGATGTGGTCCAGGCTTGCGGGGGGATGAGGCGGGCGCCAGAGGTACCAGTCGTGTGCTCAGTTCATGCGACTTGCCCAGCCTGTTTCACAGACTTGTAACTACTGATCCTTGACTATGTTTAAGGCCTGGCCTACAGTCATTATTTGTCAGTGTCCTGGGGCTTCGTCCAGGTTTTAATTGTCCCTATTAGTATGATGGATGCTGGAAATAAGGATACGTTGGAGAAAGGTGGTAGTGTTTTTGCTGCTGCCGTTGTCATTGCTGGGGCTGCCGTTAAAGCTGCTTACTGCCATTTGCCCTCCTGTGAAATGTGTAGCTGAGCTATTTATAAATGTGCAGAGATCCTACATCTCTAGCGTGTGCTCCAGTTTAAGAGTAATCCTCACCAGGAGGGGAGAATCTGCCCAGGACTGCAGAGGAGGTTAGTGGCAGAGTTGAAAATAATCCAATTCTTCTGAGCCTCAGCATTGTCTTTACGATGGGATGGATTTATGGGGACAGGAGGAGGAGTGGAGAAACAGCATAATGTTTCTCATTACTGTTTCCCCATAAGCTCTGCCTGTTATAACATGATCTCCCATCTTCAGAGTGGAGAGAGTCACTTTTCCTGCTGCACAGCCCCCTCTCCTGTCTTCCCCTCCCTCTACACCGCAGATGCACGCAGTCCTGGCTTGGCCTTTTTACTCGCCCTGCCTGGAGTGGATTCAGCCTGGTGTGCAGGGGGAAATGGCTCTTTTCCCAGAGCAGTCCAGACCCAGGCACACGGGAATTAGTCTCTGTACTTCTCAAATATTCTTCTGAAGGTGGATACAGCACCTTGCTTTCGTTATTCCTCTCCTGTAAGGTGCAGATTACCTCACTCTTTAAAGCATGCAGTTTCTTGAACAGCAAGACTGACATAGCTGGATTTCTAGCGTATCTGATTGTCTTACCTTCCACATGTGGATTTGCTGATGACTACTAACAGGCAAACTTCTCAGCCTGTCCTTAGTGGGAACATAGTGCTTCTGCCTGACTCCCAATTTTTAAGAAGCTGAGGGAAATTACCTACCTCTGTGTCCAGCTTGGTTAGGGCTGACCAAAGGACTCAAGTAGAATTAGCCACAGATGCATCCCAAACGGACAGCATGAGTCTAATTGCGCTAAGAAACAAGGCTAGTGCTACGTGGTTGCAGCGAGGAAATGAGACTCCGGCTTCTTTCCCATCAAAGCTCCTGCCATGCTGGCTGTGTCTGCAGGGTGCGCTTGCCCTCTCTTGGTCCTAGGTGGGCTCTGGATCTGGGCGGGATGCTCCTGCGTGTCCGGATGGCCAGGGGACAACTGCTGGAGCTTTGTGGGGGAATCTGATACACGCTGTGATTTATAAGCTCGGTCAGAGTTACAGTATCTGTAGGTGATTCCAACATCCCCTCCAGGACATCACCAGGCGAGGGTTTATGTGGAGCTTCAGCGCCGTGTGAAATCACTGTAGGAAAAATAACCTACGAGTGATTTCATCATTGTATGCAAGACAGCGATGTACGAAACTGCAGAAATCTGCTAGCTGGGTCCTTGAACACATGGTGGAAGACTTCAGTCTGGTTTTTGTTGTAAATGGATGTTTTATGTAAATGTTGGAAAATCATGATTATGGCATAAACATTTCAGAGAATTCATGCTTCCAGATGTGATGGAGTTGTGGGAGCAATCTGGGAACAGGGACTTGTTTGAAAGAGACATCTCTGAATTGATCTCAGCGGAGTCCTTTGGGGTTACGCCAGCTCGGAGCCTGTCCCTGGCCACTCCCTGAGTGATTGATTGTGAGGCTGAGCTCTGGCAGGCTCAATACAGGTATTTTGTCAAGTGGGATGTAATGGCTTCAGACTGGCACCTTTCTGCTACATGTTGTGCTTGTTCCTGCCCCTGCGTGGGTTATTTTGTACTGGCAGTGTCTGACATGGTGTATGTCCTGGAGAATCTCATTAATCTGCTCTATCTCCTTTTTGGATTACTGAAATTTCGTGTTACAGCGAGATGAGGGGGTTAGGACAAGTCAGTTGTTTTTCAGAACAACTGTGTTCTTTTGTTTTGTCTTTTATCAAAATAATTGTTGTCAGTAAGGAAACCCCATGTGACTTGCAAGTGTGTGTACTCACTGCGTGTACTCTTGGAGGAAGAACAGATGGAAATAGGCAGTGCATGGGTCAGGGTGCCCCAGATCGGTGAGCGTCCCGGGGCTGAACAAGATGGGTATCTCCCCTTTCATCTGCGACACCTGGAGCCACAGAGCTAGTTCTAAAAAAACAAGATACTGTGATCCCAAATGTCCCACCTCTCTCACCTGTCTTACTCGAGGGGTAACCTCCCCTCATTGTGCACCTCCCGTGTGGGTGGCAAAGTGCCCTGTGTGCCCCTAGCTCTGTTTTCACACCATCCCAGAGCTGCCTGTTCTGCACTGTCACTGTCTGGCTCCCACAGCTGGGAAGTCCCGGGGGCTATGCCCACATCGTGATTGAAATCCAAGCAAAGTCTAAACACCTACGCAGGGAATGGGAGAGCTGGGCTTTCCACATCATGGGGGAGTCGGTACACACTTCCCAGTGACTACCTGAAACCATGAGCTGCCAGGGAAGGAAGGCCTGGACAGGCTGAGAGAGGGCTTGGGGTACTCTCGCTGGGAAGCAGAGGGTAGAGCAGGGCAGAGTTCCCCACATGAGAAAAAACAGTGTGCTCGGACAGGAGGAGCAGGCTCTGGGCCTCTGGGCTCTGCTCTCAGCTGGGCTCTAACAAGGAGACAGCTCTGTGTTAGGAACACATGGTCCTGGGGCACAGGAGACCCGCCGAGCGCTCTGCCAGGCTGGTACTCTCATGCTTTTAAAAGGAAAAAATCACTTCTGATCCACAGTACCCCACAGCAGGGAGTGCCTGCCCTGGAAACCCAACTCTGGATGTAAAGAGCCTGATGGCACGTCGTGTTCAGAGGAGGGGGCATTCAGACGAGGTCTCTGCTCACTTGCCTTTCTGCCAGTTCCCACTCCAAAAAATAAATTTTTGATGCCTAATGCTTACAAGGGGGGATGAGGTGCCTCATGTGGGTTTCTGAATCCTGGGGAGGGGGCTTGGGGGTGCAGTGGTACATTGGGTTAACATGGGGCTGGTTACCTCACCAGTAAACGACGGTGTTAGGTGGGAGGGCAGTGCCAGCTAACAGAGCTCGGCTGACATCTGCCCTCGTGGTGCTGGGGAGCATGGCTCAGCCCCAGCCCCACAGCACTGGGGTTTCTCTGCACTGCTCAGGCTGATGACAAGTCTGGTGTGTGGGTTTGGTGAGCAGGAGAGAAGCCCCCTGCC
Source organism: Eurypyga helias (assembly GCF_000690775.1). Lineage (NCBI taxonomy): Eukaryota > Metazoa > Chordata > Aves > Eurypygiformes > Eurypygidae > Eurypyga > Eurypyga helias. The sequence continues at coordinate 11,422 of NW_010258515.1, forward strand.
CATTTATTGAGCTTGCATTTTCCTTTGGCAGCTCATGGGTTTCCTCAGGCCATGGGCTACACCTGGCAGTCTTGGCCTGTGGACCACCAGATGTCAGATTGCGGTGGGAGGAATTGGGGCGCCAGGAAGGGAAACCTTTCCAGGAAAACAATTTCAGTGCAGATTTGCCATCATGGGAAGAAATGGCTTTTGTCTCGCTAGATCTCCCCTGCCTCTGCTCCCCCATCCCTCCTTTCATGGGGGTGTATGTGTCACCTCTGTGGTTTCTGAGGTTTCTGAGATCTTTTTTGGGAGTCTGCTCACGCGTATCCGTGGTCTGCTGGCTGTGTTGTGATTTCCTTGCTCCTGTGTGAAACCGGCCATCGGAAAGTGGAAAGATCCTGACAGAGTGCCCAGCCTCACGTCTTTCCGTGGCCTTGCAAGCTCCCTGCTAGCAGTCAGCTGCTCCGTGCTGGTACTGTCTGACTGGACTGGCTCGAGGGACAGGCACTCTCCAATCCTGAGTTTGCTCCAAAGCTCTACACCTTTCTGAGGTTGGGCCTTTGAACCAGAATTTTCTTTAAAGCCAAAACGAAAAGTGAAAGCTGGAAAAACAGCCAAAGGGTGTTGGGGTTTTTTTTCCCTTTCCAATGCAGCAAGCCAGGTGTTGAAGACACCGTCGGATTCCTGCCGGCCAGCTGCACGGTTGTACATGTGGCAGGCTCTGTGCTGGGTGACTAGCTTGTGCTGTTCCGGCTGCCCATGGCCACCAGCCTGGGCAAGCTGGCAGTAGCCGCGGGGAAGTCCAGGGCGGGAGCGTGCGCATTCACAGAGACAATTTGCTTTGCAGTTCTCACGCTGCAGCTTGACCAAAACCATACCCTAACCTTATAGCTACAGGCAAGATGAAAATGACTTAGCAACTGTTAATTATCCACTTACATGAGTCACTCGTGTAATTAGGAGATAGAGACACACGCGTTTTGGGCCGGCCGTAGGTGACCAGCGGGATGCTGCCACGAGGGGACACTGTTGGATAGTCTATAGGCCCCCTCCCGGCACGGCTTTCCCCCTGGTTTGTCTCCCAGCCTCCCTCCCTCCTTCCACCAACCCCTGCTAACCTCGCTGGCCTTGGCACTGCTTTCTTTAGAGCTGTTCCCGGCCCTGCGTTTTCCTCGGGCAGTTTTATCGCACAAGGTCATTGTGTTGCGGTATCTCGTGTTTCGTTCTGTCTCTCCTCCCCAGAGGCAGGTAGCCAACACACCGGTTTGCTGGGAGCGTGTCAAGGACCTGCGTGGAGCTGCAGGACTTGGCACGCTCGGAGCCAAGAGACATAAGCCAGACACCCTGCCCTGGAGTTTGCAGGCACTCGGAGTAGAGATCTGGGTTTGGGCCTGCTTAGGGGATTAAGTTCAGTCTGGGTTCAGACCACTCCAGTTCCCCATGTTAAATAATGTCCTATAATTCTATTCCCTGTAATAAAAGCCAAGTGCAAGGTTCATTGCTTTTGAAGTGAGTACCTTGATGGTTTGCGCAATAAGACAGACATGTCATTACTTGCTTGAAATAAAAAAAAAAAGTCATCAGGTTGCTTTTTCAGGTGGAAAGAGGCATTCCTTAAGGAGCCTGAACAGGTGGGTACGTGAGTGATGTGGGTTCCTGCAGGTTTCCTTCTGAGCAAATCAAGTTGTGTAACTTGTGTGTAAGAAGGGCCTCCCTTCAGAGCTGGTTGCTGAGCCTGGGCTCGAGGCAAGGCAGAGAGGCAGCATCCATCCTTGCCTGGGAGAGGTTTCTTTCCATATCCCACCCCAGAGAGAGCAGGCTGGCTGTGCTGGCACTTGTATCAGTGGCCTTGGGGTTGAGGGGATGGAGGAGAGACTGTGAGCCTTGTCTGGGTGGCAACACTGGATTTTGCTCTTTACAGAAAAAGGGCTTCCTTATGTCCAAACTCAAATGGACCAAATCACTCCTGATTGATTCTCTGTGGTTAAACCCATGGTTCCCAGTTTCCTTGGGGCTTGCTTCAGTACCGGCTGCGACTTCTCCAGACTTTTGGAGTCACTTAGCAAAGGGATGGAGGGCTGGGCACTGTCCCAGGCACCACAGAGACATTTTGCAGGGCCTCATTCTGAAAGTAAAACTACTTTATCTGTGAGAAATTTGGGGATGATTATAATCTTGGAGGGGATCCTCTGGTTTAGGATCTTCCATGGCATGAGGTGTCTTCTGATTTGCAGCATTGCCTGAAAATCAGGCCAGGGTTGTTACAATCCACTGTTACATTTTTCATGACTTAACACACAGATTTAGAGGAAACATGGATCTGTATCCCTGTTCATGTCATTTGGCATAGCTTCCTTGAATTCAGAGAGTCCAGCTGAGAATCTGGTCCATCCTGTACACACAGGACTTTGTTTTATGCAATGGTATTTCTGCAGACATCTTTGGCAAGTGCTGATAGCGTACCAGAGAGAAAGTTCATGTTTGTGCTTTGGTGAGAACTAGTGTGCCAAAGAACTCCGTGTCTTGTGCTCAGACCAACAAACTGTGCTTCCGACACCTCTGTGGTGGGGAAGGACTTTTAGGTGGCAGTTTCTTTTCTGTTCAGGAGATGAAGTGCCCACAACAGTTACTGTAGGAGAATTTAGCTGGTCAGCTCATGAGTGCTTTTATATTTGAAGTGTTTAAAAAAAGGGATGGTGATTTTAGAAAGGAAGAGTAAAAACAGTCTGGCAGTCAAGTGATGCTTAGAGATGAATGCAGTGTAGGCAGTGCTCCCTTGTAATATGTCAGGAGGTGGGAGGCAGCAGTCTGGGTTCATTATGCTTATGGTTAGCAGCCAATGCCTGTGCTTCTGCTGGGACTAGCTGGGCTGATTATGATTGATTGGAATTCCAGAGAAGACTCAAACTCAGTGTGTCGTGTCTAAAAGGTAGATGAGTATGCTGAGATGATAATAATAATTCATTTAAGTTTTGTATTTTTTATGGTTCTTTGTCCCCTGCGATGGTAGAAGCATTTTTGTAATCCACGGTGTGTTGGAATATTCCTGGAACATTTCAGAAGACTGCTTCAACTCACTGGTAATGAAACTTTCCTGCAGAGCCCCAGATTTCATGTGCATTGGGAGCCTGGGAATTGATGGAAAGAAAAGAAAGGTGCTGAAACGCATCAGAGAGAACTTCCTGCTCCCCTCCATCCCACACTTTTTCCTGAAGTGGAGTTCGGCAGTGCCTCCTGGTTCTCACAGGGACACTGAAGGGCCTTCGTGGCACTGCAGTTTAGGCCATGTGGTGGAAAGGTAGTTTCCTCCTATAGATTAGGAAGAAAGAGATATTCTGACATGGGAATGGGGGTTGATATTTCACTGCCATGTCTTACCCAGGGAACAAATGGGATCCGTGGCAAGAATGGACATGCTTGCATTTTTGATGAATTATCTAGAGGAGATGAGATGGCTTTGTTCTCTTACTTTTGCTACAGGGGGACAGCAAAGTCCTGATCTAACACAGAGCCTGCAACAACAGTAGGTAAACCTGTGAATTTGTGTTGCATCACGTAGCTTTGGCTTTTTTGACCCAGTATTAGGAGTCCTGGAGTTGAGTCTAATATTTCAGGATGTGATGGCTTGGACTGCTCCAGTTTTGAATCCTTTTCTATGAAGTTTTTTTTTTTCCCCCCACTGGCTCTTTGGTTAGCTACATTGCTGTGGAGAGTAAGAAAACTGGGAGTTAGAAGTGGTCTGAATACACTCTCTCAACCCTGCTCCCTCTCTAGTATAGCAGGGTAAACCAGGAGCAAGGGGCAGTTTTTGCCAGTGGGAGCTGAATCTCGATCCCTTGATTTCAGTATATTTCCTTATGAATTAATCACCCCTTTATCCTGATTGAATCATATACCTGCTAGTACGTTTGTTGATAACTTTTCTGGAGGGTGTGCTTGGAGTTAGCAACCATCCTTTTTTTTTAAGTAATGCTTTTTGTCTGAATTTACCTCTTGCAAAGGACTCTGTAAACACGTACACTCTATAGAGAAGGAGAGACTAGGGCCTCATGGCTGGGATCTGGTGCAGTGGAGTAGGAGGACACCATGTTTTCATGGAGCGAGCACATGGAAGCTCCTCACTCTTGTGCCTCGGTGTCTCCCTTTGCAAACAGGGAGACTTGGTCACAACTGCCTTGCAAGATGACTCCCGCAGCAGGGCATTGGTGTGTCTCTGTAACACGGGGCCCCAGCAGAACAGCTCTTGCTGTAAGATATGATTTAAATTATTTAGGGTGTTGTCATGTGATCAGAACTGATTGAGTTCCTGTGGCTTAACAAGTTGCCATCTGTTATCATCCCCATTATGAATTATGCATTATCTTAAATCAAGACTTAAACCAAAGGAGTTCAAGCAAAGTCCTCACCCCAATGATACCATAAAACTGTCTTTGGGGCTGTTAGTATTGGATCTGAAATGCTGCAGCCACACAGGAGAGAATGCTGGTCCAGGACAAGCTCTCTCTGCTAGTCCAAACCACCCTGGCAGATTCCCTTGGTAGTGTGGGCTTGATGCTGGGCCAGGGTCGTCTGCCCTCCTCTGCAGGCTTATAAAACTGGTGAAAACTCCATTGCCTGTGTCCTGAGGAGACAGAAATGAGACTGTTGGCCCACACCAGGGTCCTGGCAGGCTCAGGATTGTGTCAGGGGTCCGAGATTGGAGAAGGCACAGTGCGGAATCGCTGGCTGACTTGATGTGAGGCTTTGCGAAGCTGTCAGCTCTGGAAGTGCCATGAGCCCTACCGTAAAGCCTGCCAGCCTACATGCGTGTGGTTGTGTCAGAGTGGCCATTTGCAGTAAAGCACTTCAAGCCCAACTCAGACATTCATCTGAGTCCTCTATGACTCGGCAGTGTCATGGCCAGAAAGCAGGCTCTGCCAGAACATTCCCATTGCTCAAGCTGATGTACAGTGCAGGCTAGTCTGCACTTTCCCGGTGAAGGAGTGGTACCTCGAGCCACCCAGCTCTGTGCATGGGCTTCTGCCCTCTTATGACAAAGTGCTGTTTCTCCTTCATGACTCAGGAAGCTCCCGCTGGCCAAGCTGTGAAGTCTCTCCCTTTTGCTTGTGTAGCTTGTATTGGATCAGCAGTGGTGAAAGCAATTAGAGCCTGCTGTCCTTCCAGGGGTGCAATTCCCTGATGTCACATCATCTCTCAGGTCAAATCTGTAGGCCAGGCTTTCTCTGCCTGTGCTATCCCAACCAAGGTGGGCAGCTTGGCAGCCCGAGGTGGTTGGGGCAGGCTTGGCTCTTACTGCGGTTCTGGGGCTGGCTGAATTCCTACATGTTTGCTGGACTGCAGATTGGGTCAGTGACCTGATTCTGATGCAGAGGCAGGTCGTTTATTACCATCCATTTGAGATCACAGCCTATAAAATAAACATTTCTCTCTGTGGGAACAGGCAGCAGAGATTACTGTAGCTAAATCAAGACTTACTTGGTGAGTGTGCGTAGTAGGGAACGCAGAAAATTCACGGCATCCACAGAAGCCAAGTGCTTTCACATAGACTGCGTGGCTGTTCTGAGGAGGACCACTGGGATCTGAGAGCCAAACAGGATGGATAGGCAGGGAATGAATGTCTCCTGGCATCAGCAGTGCTTGCAATGATAATTCCTGCTTGGATTTTGGGTCATAAATCTGTTTGCGGCTTCAAGAACATTAAGAGTGGCTCCAGTTTTATCCCAGTGTTCAGAGCTATTTTGTTACAGCTGGAGGGTGCTTGTTCCATCAGCTGGCGCAAAGGCTGACTCTAAGGCTCCTGGTTGCTGCCCTTGGATATCTGAGGGTAAAATCCTTTGACTGCAGCGGGAGTTACTCACACAATGTCCCTGCTAGAAATAGAACTGTGTCCCTCCTCTTTAAAGTGGGGCCAGATTCTCTGTCCTTGGATTGATGTGCATAGCCCTTCCCCTGGGAGAGAGACAGTCTGCTTTTTCTCCCAAATTCGCAAGTGTATGTACCCCTTGCAGTTTTACAGGGGACGGAATGGTCTCCTCAACCGAGACAGGAACTCAGCGACTGTCTTAACCTCCTTTGGAAACAGGGAGGTGGGTCGGAAAGCAGTACCACCATCATCAAGGTTTGTATGATCTGAGCTGGTCAGATGGGACATCTTCTCTCTCATTTTGTCCTGATGACTTTGCAGACTGAAGCTGAAGAAAAAGAGTGGAGAAACTCTGGGTGCTGGGGCCATAGTGGATCGGGAGGAAAGGCACAACAAAGCACAGGAGTTGGGATTTACTGTGGACCACCAGGATGGGAGAAAAGTTAGACAAATTCTTGGCCTAAGTCTTAAATTGCTCCAAACCGCAGGGTATTGTGCTTGGGGGAGAGACAGGGAGGGAATAGTTAGGCAATTTCATCCTCAATCATGCAAAGGCAAATTATTGGACAAAGGGATTGCATTAGATATATTGCAATTGGAGCCTAGTAGAGCATTTGATACAGGGCCTTATAAGATCTTGCCCTCCCTCCAAAACAGTTTGGCTTGTCTTGGATAGGAGCTCAGTCATGTGGATTAGTAGAAGTGACAAATGACACATGGCTCTGATCATGCAGATTTTCGATCAGTGTGACTGATGAAAGGTTTTGATGGATGCGTTTTACTGAGGGCTCCTCCTGTGCATTAGCAAACCAGTAAAGAGCACTTTAATGAAAGTTTTAGGTGCAGTGTTTGCAAACATTACCAAATACCTTGTACATGAATCACGGCAGAGAAACCAGGAAGTGTGGTAATGTGGTGGGATAAAAATAATGAAAGCGATGGAATGTTAGAGGAGGAGAAGAAGTTTTTCTATCTGAGAAAAACATCTGAAAGCAAAATTCCTTAGGAAGGAGGAACCCTGGAAGCTTTAATGTGAGAGACAGCAGTGCATAGTTTGGGCTTGCGTACTTGGGGCTGTGTGATTGACTAACAACAAGGTAACTGAAGTCAGGTTATTGGGCCAGACTGTAAACTGGGGTAAGCAGCATAGCTCCATGGAAATCTGGAGAGCTCTGGCAGTTTATCCCTGCTGAAGATACAGTTGGGGTAGAATTTACTGCCAAGAAATTACCAATCAACTGGAATGAAATCAGAGATGAAAGTAAGCGGGATGAGTTAAATGAAGCTACTTCCCCCCACATATTAAAGAAGAGGCCAGAGGAGAAGGAGAGAGGCTGTACAGGAGCCTGCCAAGATTGCAGAGGTGTGGGAGTATTACTGAGCGGGATGGGAGGACTTGGCACACTTGAAAGGAAATGGAGTATGGCACTAAAGCCCATTCCTTGGGAGCAAGACTGCTGGCTGGGAGGCAGCCTTGATGACCAAATCAGTCGTTCTACCTCTGTATAATTGGACTCTGTGGATTCTGGCCAAGATTTCACTCCAGGCAGGTCGTGATGTTTTACCCAATAGTCCCACAGTAGAAGGAATTACTCTGCCCTGTAGTAGATGTGAATATTGTTTAGCCCAACCAAATGTGGCTGAAGATGAGATTTTCTTTCAGAACGCTGCCCACTTGCAATCCAAGGAGTCCAGTTATGATGACTTTACCATTAGCGGGTAGTCCACACTCAGCTCCTGTCACTGGAGAGATGCGTGCATGCAGGTCATCTACGTACTGTGGCCAGTTAAGGAAGGAACCTGTGTGCCTCAACAGTACATTTCTCCATCCAACAAGGCTCTGACCACCTGGTTGGAGAACAGGAATACTTTGTTCATTGTTGTCCGGCTCCGGATGAATTTCTACCTGCTGTAAAACACAGTCAGCGTTGTGAGAATGAAGGGCTAAACCTGAAACATCACTGCGCTTGGCTTGCGGCTTCTGGCACTGGAGGAAGATGAAGGGTTTCCTCATCTGGTTTCCACAGTTTGTGTCAAATGCTGCCTGGGCCCTTCTCAACAGCCTCCAGTGAGGAAATTGCAACCTACTGCTACTCTTCAGTACCTTTTGCTTGAGGTATGCCTTTTTATGTCGGTCTATGTGGCATTTGGCTGCTTAGCCTTTTGGAGTCTCTGCTGACAGCGGTGTGAAGCAGAGACCTAGGTATTACAGCATTTAAAATGACGGCTAGTCAAAGGATGTACAAAGTGAGTCAGACTGTAACCTACTACTACGTGTGGTGGCGTTATTCCTGGGTTACACCAGATTTAGGCTTGCTCTCTTTTGAGTTGGCAGTAGATCAGGGTGAAGGGGAGTGACTGCTCACTCCCCAGTCCATTTCAGGAGAGAACTGGGTGGTCAAAACGTTATGTGGTTTTGTATCTTCATTTACTACTACCTTTGTGATTTCATCTCATAAAACCAGCTCTGTGATTGTTAAAGGCTGTTCTTTTAAGCAGTGGCATAGAGCAGAAAATGCAACATCCCTGAAGCGAGGAGTAAGCAGCTAGGTTTCAAACACTCACTGAGCTTGGTCCTTCAGGCAACTCTTTAAGAGTTTTGCACCAAGAGAAAAGGAGAGAAGAAAGGAGAAAGTGGAAAGAAGCATTTATATTGAAAACTTTATTTAGTTCCAAAAGCCTGGAGCAAAACATCAAAACTCAGAGTGACTTGTACAAGCTAAGGCAGGGAATAGAATTTACATTTTATTCCAGATGAGAAGTAGGTCTTCTTTTAAAGGGTCTGGGTGACAAAGCTAAATGTACCTTACATTTCTGCTCCGATCTATTTTTAATTATTCATGTGTAGATTCTTTGGAGGGTTAACAAGGAATTTGCCAGAAGCCAGCCCACAAAGGCTCGAGTTGTAGTTTTCCATCAGACAACCTTAAAAAAACCCCACTGTCACAGGCAATCAGCATCCTTGGGGAGGTGGCCTGTTAGGAGGGTGTTTACTAATTGGGATCATTCTGCAGCAGATAATTGTTTGTGACACCCACGCTGATTGGACCCACAATATCTTCCCATCCTGCAAATGGTCCGTGACAGTTTTGATGAATTTGGAGTTTAGAGTCTGAATAAATCTATGGAAGGAAAAAAAGAAATGCTTCCACTGGAAAATAGATGTAGAAGAGCAGAGCTCTGCCCTGGGTCAGCCTCCAAGAATGGAGCCACTTGGGCACACAAAGAGAGACCACTCAGTGGGTCTTGTCAGAGTCTCTGTTTTTTCCTTTTCCATTTAATTAGGAGACTGGGGGAGGACCAAGCATGCCAAATTAAAAATGGGAGAGTTGGTTTAGCTTGCACAGGACAGGGATGCCCTAACCAAAGACCTCCTGGCTTCCTGGGAAACTGCAGATTTATTGAAATATCCCTGGAATGAGTTCAGATGCAGATCAGGCCTTCTTGCCGGCAGACAATAGCAGAAGTGATGCGGATGTCCCCCAAACAGGCAGTTCTCTGGGCTTGGGTGTAATGTGTGAGGGTTGTGAGCATCATTTTGCAGGGAGCTGTAGAGATTATTTTTGTTCCTGGGATCTGGACCAAAATGTATTTTACATTTTTGCTACGTTGATATCTGCTTTATGACCAGATTGAGGACCACAGAACTGCAAGAGCGTTCTTGTCCAGTCTCCTGCGCAGAGTTTATTTGTCTTTCTGGCTCCAGCTTAAATTGTGTATCCAGGATAAGCACCATATAATGTATTTTCCCCCATTTGACACAACAGTGGTTGTCATACTTGGTGTGGTTTGCATCTGTACTGCACCAAGGTGAGCTGGAGATGCAGCGGGTTTAGTCTTTGCAGTGAAGAGGTCAGAGCTTCAGCTGGGTTCTGCAAGCCCCATGCAAACACACAGCACTGGCCAGATTTCAGACTGAGGATGAATTTGCAGGGCTGATCTCAGGCCATGGATCAATGATAGGATATTCTGGGCTTTCCTGCTCCTGAAAAGTCCTAAGTAGTCAGTGGTTTTCCTATACATATTTCAGGAAGACTGTAGCATAATTAATACTGGACATATATCTAAGATTTACCGCTACAATTCCCATATCCACTGTCTGGACCTTTTGGTTGGGAAGTGAAGAATTAAAGAAGCATTATTCTGTATTAATCTTGGCAAGCCAGGAAAGTTATTAGTGCTGTTAGGATAAACCTATATTCATGTCCTGAAATCAGAGGGCTGGTAATGGCTAAAGCATGGGAGACAAGGATTCAAAGGTGTCCCAAGGCAACAGAGTTCATATTCCTGTTTGGAACAAACGTTAGTCATCCTCCTGAGCCAGAAACTGTTTCTGGAGACAGAGCTCCACTTCTGTAATAGCCATGCTCCATTCCACAAGTGAATGAAGTTCCAGATGAAAATTGACATGGAAAATTATGAGGATCCATCTAGATCAGAGCTTTGGAAAAGGTGAACTCTTTATATCATCTCTTATTTCCTCCAGACGGTCCCTGCCCAGCCCAGTGAGAAGCATCCCATGAAAGCCAGCTCACTGGATGTTTTAGTGGTGGTCCTTGTAGAATTAACCGTAGCAAGCTGAGCGGTGGTGTGTACAAATCCCTCTTCCCAGTGGTGTCATCAAAACTAAACAGTTCTCTGAAGATCTGGCTGGATACTGAAGAATGATCTCAATAAACTCATCACCCTGGGGCCTGTGATTACACTGCGTGCATTCAGTACTGATGGACCGAGCGAGGTGGTGGGGGAGAAGCCCATCTCTTGTCCCTGAGGCTGAAGGTGCTTCTCAGGAGATCGGAATAGTAACACAGAGTAAAAGCATCAGGGCACCGAATTGTGTAGCTTCATCATTTATGCAAAGGTGTTGTTGAGGGCTGCACAGAATCCCTGATGTAATGAGAACTCCACTGAACACAGCAGAAGGCTGGATGGAGGAATGAGAATGCACAGGACTTGCAGAAAGAGATCCATAGCCACAGAAAGGCAGGTAGCGCATATCAGGTACTGGGTATTTGACACTCTATGTTTAAGATTTCTCCAGGGAAACCCTCTAATTAAAAAAGAACTATATTCCCTAGAACAAAATTTCCAAGTATTTCTCAGCACCTTTGTCATGTTACTGTGGCAAAGTCAGAAGACTGCCCAAAGCCATACACACAATGAAAAAGCCCTGACTGGAAGTGTCCAGGTTCACCTTGCAGTTGTCCCTTGTATGTAACAAATGGAGTTAATTAACTCTTTCTAAAAATAAGTTAAAGGCTTCCCCAGTAGTAAAAGCCAGGATTCTCTTCTGGTCACGCAGCATTCCACCGAAGCCAGCAGGATCATACAGGAGTGGTGTGGTCCGGCTTTCTGGCTCCTATCAGAGGATTATGACTGAAATGGGATCAAGGATTCAGTCTTTTGAGTTGGAGCAGTGGTTACAAGAGATGATCATTTTAATGACTCTTACCAGGGGCAACCCATCTCCTCAAACCCAGCATCCTGCACATTAGCTTAACTCTGATAATCTTCTGGAGCTTTAGCAGATTCACAGGAAAGGGTGGACCTGGAAGGATTCCTGGAGGCTGTCAGATAAGTATCCAGCATTTCAATTGCAATGAGCTCCAGTGCATCTTCTCTAAATCTGTTTCAAGTTGTTTTTTCGGGGTCAGTGGAACACAGTATAAATCCAGGCTCGCTCAAGTCCTTCAGGCAGAGAATTTGGGGAATACATATGGAAATACTTTTGCCTGGTGTTCTCTGCTCTGCACCCTTCCCAAACAGAACATACATTTGTGTTGCAGTATAAAAGGGAAAAATCTCCGAGCCTGGAGTAATGTATACAGTTCAATAATACATGAAATTCAAAGCTGCACATTAATCACATTCATGTTTAACTTTCAGATTTAAAACCCTGCAGGTTGGCTGGCCTTTGTTCTGCTGAAGTGGAAGGGGGCATTCCAGCCTCTTTGCAGAGTTCAAAAGCTGCCTCGGGTAACAAGTGCAATTGGCTTTATAGGTCTCATTGTATTCTCCCTCCGGGGCATAGGGAGAAGCTACAGCACAGGTTGGCCCCTTATCAGGCTGTTCAAAGGAAGAAAAGTTTGGATAGCAAAGGTTTGGCAGGTCACTGCAAGGGGTTGCTTGCAGGTTCAGGAGGCCAAGACTGGAAAAGTGATGATGATGCAAGTCAGGATCCAGCTGCATCGACAGGTCTGGGCAGGAGGAGCAAGTTACATACAACCGTGTCTCCTTTCCTCCCGCCACCATCCAGTTTCCAAGCCCCTTGTTTTCTTTAGTGTTAGCTCATTTGCAGATTTTTGTGAACAGCATTTCACGGTGAAGTGTTTGTCTCTGATGTGCCCTTGTGTGTTGGTTTTCCCACAGCCTCCTCCTAGAGAAACTGGTGTGTTATGGTCTAGAAAAGCGGTCCGTGCCCAGGGGGTTGTGGTAAACATCTCCTTTTCAAACTGACAACCTGTCACAAGTGGTGTTCCCAGGGATTGTTGTTGGGCCCAATGCTGTTTAATATCTTTATAAGTGACCTGGATGATGGGATCAACTGTATCCTGATGAAGTTTGCTGATGATACCAAACTGAGTGGGGAAGTGGACACTTCGGAAGGAGGAGCCACCCTGCAAGAAGACCTGGATAGGCTGAGCATCAACAAGGGCATTGCTAGCAGAGACAAAGATGTCATTATCCCACAATTTGTCAGGCCACACCTGGAATACTATGCTCAGTTTTTGTCCCTGCTGTACAAAAAAGGTTTGGACAGGCTGGAGAGGATCCAGAGAAGGGCTACAAAGAGGATCAAAGGACTGGGTAGGCTGCCATATGAGGAAAGGCTGAGAGAGCTGGGTGTTCATGAGAAAAGATGGCTTGGGAGAGACATTATCACCATGTTCCGGTATTTGAAGGTTGGCTACAGGGGAGATGGGGACTCTCTTTTTACAAGGAGTCACATGGAAAAGGCGAGGGTTAATGGGTACAAGTTACTCCAGGGGAGAAATCCGATTGGACACAAGCAGAAAATTTTTCGCAATGATAGCAACCAGGCATTGGAATAATCTCCCCAGGGAAGTGGTGGATTCCCCAGCATCGGACACTTTAAAGATTCGTCTGGACAGGGTGCTGGGACATCTTGTTTGGACAGTGTTTTTGCCAAGAAAGGTTGGACCAGATGATCCTTGAGGTTCCTTCCAGCCTGGTATTCTGTGATTCTGTGATTATTAACTGTTCTCAGCGGTTACCTTTGACCAGGATTCACTCACTCATCTGCAGCGTCCTTGCCTCTGGCTGTTCAGACCCCCATTCTCCCCTCCTCTTCCAGTCTATTCGGAATGCTGTTACAGCATGCCTTTAACATTTTCCCAGCCAGCCTGGCCTTCCAGGGCGCCACACAGCCAAAATAAGTCACAGGGTGCAAAGACTATTCTGCTGCCCTTTAGCAGCCTGCTGCCGTAGGAACCTGCTTACTTGCTAATATCTACACTGGCCTTCCACATCACCCAGGTGCTGTGGCTGACCAGAGAATACATTTATCTGTAGTAGCTGATCTGCGTCAGAGTTGTAATCTTGGGTGATCCAGTCACAGCAAGATATGGTTGTGGCTGCAGATATATTGGAAGGAACTTCCGGTGGACCAGCTTGGTGCTATTGTAAGGTTAAGAAGGTTACAAAATCCTCAGCAGAAACCTGGTAAATGGCAATTCATCCACAATATTTTGCCCATTGGGTAGTTTAAAGTACATCCGTAGAACTGTAATGACATGTTCTCCAGCTTCCAAATTCCAGTGTGTCATCACAGGTAAGAACTGAACTTGAGATGTTCTGTCTGAGTGGAAAAGATGCAATGAGTATCCCAAGTGCTTATAAATATCCCAGAAAACAGGATATGAGACAGACGTTTTAGAAGTAAACACACGGGTCACTCAGTGAGACTAGCCATCTCCAGCAAATGAGCCTGAACTTTGAAGTTAAATGGTCTAAATTCCAGAGACTCCAAAGGTTTTACAGAGTGGAGTGAAATGTGAAATTCAGCTGGCATATCAGAGGTATCGTGTTGGGTTAGGAGCTGTATGTGTAGTGATGACTTCTTGATGGTGGGTCATCCAAGAACATGTTCTGTGCTAAACCTAGCTCCTAATGGTGCAAATTGTTAATAGCCATCAAAGCAATGGAAGAGTTTGATCCTGTGAGGCTCTCTCCGAAACCTAAGCAGGAGAATAAAGAGGTCTTTCAACAGGGGGTGGAATTTAAATGCCTGTTAAGATCAAGTGCTAAATTTATCGCACTCACTTGCAAAACTGTGGGCTGACAAACTGAGCCCACCACCTGACGAGAAGGACAGCATGGCCTGAAAGACTTTCATATAGGATACAAATAGAGAGGTGCAGCAGAGGGCATAATTTTCCTGTGCCGGTAGTTAGAGACAGAATATTTTACGCAACGAAACTGAATTTAACTTTCAGGTATAAAGTGTGTATTGTTCTTGTAGGGCCACACTGGGGTTTTGATGAAGCAAATGGCAAAGCTCCCACTGACAGGGTTTGGCCCTCAGCAACTTGAGCTCTGGAAGTTATTCCATTATGCATTATATGATTGGTGACTGGTGACAGCCAATATAGCTTCACTAAGGGCAAGTCGTGCCTGACAACATTGGTGGCCTTCTGCATGGGGTTACGGCGTTGGTGGATAAGGGAAAAGCAACTGATGTCATCTACTGGGACTTGTGCAAAGCATTCGACAACATCCCACATGGCATCCTTGTCTCCAAATTGGAGAGACATGGTTTTGACAGATGGACCACTTGGTAGATGAAGAATTGTCTGGTTGGTCACATGCAAGGAGTTGTGGTCAACGGCTCGATGTGTGAGTGGAGAGCAGTGATGAGTGGTGTTCCTCAGGGGTTGGGATTGGGACTGGTGCTGTTTAATGTCTTTGTCAGCGACACGGACGGTGGGATTGAGTGCACCCTCAGCAAGTTTGCTGGTGACACCAAACTGTGTGGGGTGATGACACGCTGGAGGGAAGGGATGCCATCCAGAGGGACCTGGACGGGCTGGAGAGGTGGGCCTGTGCCAACCACATGGAGTTCAACAAGGCCAAGTGCAAGGTCCTGCACCTGGGTTGGGGCAATCCCAGGCACAAGGACAGGCTGGGTGGAACGTGGATTGAGAGCAGCCCTGAGGAGAAGGACTTGAGGTTACTGGGGGATGAAAAGCTGGACATGAGCCGGCCGTGTGCGCTGGCAGCCCAGAAAGCCAACCGTATCCTGGGCTGTATCCAGAGAAGTGTGGCCAGCAGGGCGAGGGAGGGGATTCTGCCCCTGTACTCTGCTCTGGTGAGACCCCACCT
>NW_010258515.1:27032-63598 GCF_000690775.1 Eurypyga helias
GATGGTCTTTAAGGTGCCTTCCAACCCAAACCATTCTGTGATTCTGTGTAGAAAGAGGAAAGTTTCCCACACATCAAGCTTTGATGCAAACATCTGGTCGTATTTATGTCAAAAGGATGAATTGTATCCTTTTTTTGCATCCTTTTACAGCATGCAAAAATTTCCAAAAGGCTGGGTTATTGGATAGTACCTTGGAGTCTTAGTGAGAGATCACACAAGTGGCTTTTCAAACATTTTCTCTATGCTTCTGCACTATCTAAATGTATGGCAAAATGTGGAGCAGGCTTTTCCAAGGCATTAAGCACCCCACTCCCATTTTAAGGGCTGTCTTAATTTAAGATCAGTACAAAGCCAGGTGCCTAACTTAGGCGATCCCTGGTGTTTCGTAGTTAAAGGTTGCCATAAAGAGCAGCGATAGGTCATAGTGAAAGATCTCAGAGAAGTTCTGTTGACTTAAAAAGGAACAGGACTCAGCTCAGCTTCTGATCTAAAGGGTTTGACACACAAGCAAACATCTGTCAGCTGTCCAGTAACAACTTGCTGTTGCTATGTTCTGACCCTATGACAATTCACAATAAATGGAAAATAATTAGATTTAGTGTTTTTCTCTTTAACTCGTGGGAAAGCTACCCTGTATTTGAAAAAAAAAAAAGTTCCCCCTGGGATATGAGTGTAGATGTGGACTGAGAGAAGCTGGTGTGTGGTAGTTTGTTACATTGCAGTCACTCATTTCTGTCTCAGAGCTCAGTGATAGAGCAATTTCCATTTTTTCTAACTTCTCTTGTCTTTTCTGTTGCTTCCATTCAATTGTTGTTTTCCCTAACACCAGGGAGGAGAGACCTCTGTCATGGTATTCATAGGGCAATACTGAAACTGTGCGTTTGATGCCCACACAGTTTCTTCTTTCTCTTTTCCTGACTGATGGAGATCAGCTGTATCACATTTCCCTCAGGGAACAAGACCCACGGTGGTGTTTTGCTGCTGCTTCTCTCAGCTGAGAATAGCACGGTGCAAACTGCAGCTTTGGTTTACATCTGTAGGGGTTTGGAGTATGACTAGATGGGTGCTCACTCAGCCACGTGAGGCTCCCATCCCTTAAAATGGGTTTTAGCTGGAAGATGTCATTATGATGTCATTCTATGATTCTATGATCAGCCAAACAGATCCAACTTCTAAGAATCTGGCAGGGACTCTCTGTTTCAGATGGTGGAAAACATGCATGCACACATTGGAAACATCCAGTCCTTAGGTATCTCTTGCTTATATCATTTATTCACGTAAGGAAGGTGTCAGGTTTGAAGTGACACTTGTGCACAATCACATTTGTGATGTTGCACAAGCTGTGGTGGCTCCTGAGCAAGCCCAGGAGGGATACAGTCTTTCCAGAAGCCTAGGAAGAACAGAGGTGACTGGAATGCCTATAGAGAGAAAGGACTCCTGCTTCTGATGCTGGACACTGGAGTGCCTACTAAATCTTCCTGCCGGTGGTGCTGCACGCCTTTCACCTCTCACGCAGCCTAGTTAGGTGTTGGAGGGTCTCCCTGGAGAACCACCGGCAGGTGAGATCCACGGCGGGGTGGCCTCAATGGAGGTGTATTCACTGTGTTCTCTGTGCTGGCAGGAACTAGGTGTGGGACGAAAAGGAGCTGGCACACTTGGTTCAGAGTTTATGCCTGGAAGAGGAGTACAGCTCCCATCACACAAGGGGAAAACTGAGAAAAGGATATTTTTTCGGTCCAATGTGAGGAAATGGAACTCCTCTAGAGACAAGAGACCAGCGGCTCTTTGCTTTACAGCAAGACAGACGTGACTTACACCTTCCAGAAAGCTGTGTAGGGCCTTCCTTGGGTCAGGCTCAGCTCTCTGGCTTCAAAATTGTGCTGTGGCAGAGCAGAAGATTGGTTCCAATATGCAAAATTATTAAAAAAAATAGTTAGAAATACCCCTTGAGAGAGCCTGAAGTTAACGTGGGGCAGCAGGTTATACCTAAAAGGACTTTTCCTTAGAAAGCAGTGTCTGCTGAAAGGCTTGCAGTTTCTCTTCAGTTCATATGGTGGCAAAAAATATTTTAGCCATACTGGAGGCAGCCAAATAGTTCGTAAAAAGACTCAGTAACTTAACATGATCTTACTTGTACAGAACTTGCTGTTCTTTGATCCAGCTAACTCAATCCAGGAGGGTTTTAAGAGGAGAGAAATAAAGTGTTTCTAATTAAAAATTTGAAAAAAGTTTAAAACAAAAAAACACCCAACAGAAGAACATCAATTGTAGATTTATTTAATTTAAAAAGTTTCCTAATTCTCCCCATATTTCAACATGAAAGGTGGATCTGTGGCCAGCTTGTTAAGTGGAATCGCTTGGCTACTGGCCCGCACACATGGGTAGCAAGCCAATTCCTGCCCTACCTCCTCACTGCACTGCTGATGTGCTGCAGCGTGGCAGGAGGAGATGGATGGACGTGAGCAGGAACACTGCAAAATTGGCAGAGTCAGCAGTTGATTTGATGCCATTTTTACAGCTGTTGGATGTTTGAATTTGGGAAAGGAAAGCCAACTCGTGATTTTAAGACAAGGATAATTCCAGTTCTTCAGTGCCTCAACAGGGGAGTGACAAAGTCTCTGAGATTTTGCAACTTGTGTGCGCGCTTCTGCTTGTCAAGTTCTTAAGGTGACAAATTAGGAGAAAGGGCTTTTTTGTTGCTAAATCTCTGGGGAGAAAAGCATGTACGATATTTCTTAAGCAGGTTTAGGTCAGGGCAAAACTTATTTGATCTCGAGTTTCACTGCAATTTCAGTCATTCTCTCTGGCATCTGGTGCCCATTTATAAGGTACAAAATAAGGAATCACTTAAAAGCATGCGCAAGCAAATGTGAAATTTGTGCTAAAACAATGTACTTGGGGATTTTAACACAATAATTGACCCTTTCCTTGTTCGTCTGTCTAATGCTCACTTTGTTCTCTCTAGATCTCACAAGATATTGAATTTACTGGCTAGAGAAGGGCTGCAGACTAGAGAAAACAGAAAAATTCGCTGAGAGAGCAGAAGAGGAGGTTAGTGGAAAAATCTTGTTTTCTCTGGGCAAGTGGTACTTATTCTCCTTGTGATCAACACCAGATATTCTCTGGCAATGGTTTCTTGTTTTTTAGTCCACCGTGAAAGAGTTCTAACCAGAACAGTTGTGTTTTACTGGTTTTACAGAGTTGATAATAATCCAGAGTGCCATACAATCTATTTGAGATAACAGCAGGTCGGTACTGAAAACCTTCCACCTCACAAATTCCCAGCTACCAAAGAGATTTACAGACAGTGGTGACAGCCCTAAGCTCTCTCGCTCTTGTTCTGCACATTTGTCATGCTGGAGGTGTTTTATTTTTTGCTGGTAGATCTTAGATTTGTGATGCAAAAGAAAGCTGCCGACTGTCTTGTGGCGGGGGGACTGGGAGGGAGGAACGACATCTATCTGATTTCTGGGTGAACCGTGCTTGGTACAAACACAAATGGTCAGTACTGCACAACCTCTGTGCTTCTCTGTGTCATGGATCCTGTGAAACCTGAACACTGCGCCACGATTTGATGTGTGTGTTCTTTGGACCAGAGTACACAACTTTTTCTGGAACTGAAGAATTTAGTGCTCTCTACGTGTCTGGTCCCATGCCCCAGCGTGAGGAGAGAGCTGCACTGACTGAAAGGGGGAACGAGGGCAAGAGATGCAGTTTCAGTGGCAACTTTTCATAGAATCACAGAATGGTTTGGGTTGGAAGGGACCTTAAAGATCATCTGGTTCCACCCCCCCTGCCAGGGGCAGGGACACCTTCCACTAGACCAGGTTGCTCCAAGCCTCATCCAGCCTGGCCTTGAACACTTCCAGGGATGGGGCATCCACAGCTTCTCTGGGCAACCTGTCCCAGTGCCTCCCCACCCTCTCTGTCTAGAATTTCTTCCTGGTGTCCAATCTTTTCAGTGGTGTCTCCTTGTCTGCATCCATTGCTTGTGTTCAGTCATTCCAGACTCTTCCATCCCCATCTCCCTGTTCACGGGGAAAATACTTTAGTCAATGAATGCAATGATTTTGGTATTTCCTATTCTAGCTTTTGGACTAATGCTGAGGTCTCTGGCCTCTGCTTTAGTTCCTTGCTTCTCAGATGCCACGCAGCTGTTCAGATCATGTAACCAGGCTTTCCTTATGTGGCAGGACAGGTCACCAGCGTGGCCGCGTTCCTATCGGTAAGCATGCTCTAGCCTCTTTGTTTCTCAGCCTGTTCATTTTACCTGTCGCCAGGAGTGAGTGTTCGGCAGAGGAAGGATTGCACAGCCAGGCCCCAGTGCAGGACATCCATTTGTCTCGCTTGGAAATCCAGAGTTTTGAGGTCTAATAATTAAGTGTTTCATTAAGCCTGACCCTGTGGTGGAGCCTGGAAAAGTATGTGCTGTGCGTTAGAGCACTTTCACATGCCGGAACGCAGGCCTCTCTGCTAGAAACAGCCACAGGGGGTGAGTTGAGGCTGCTGTGTTGGATAAAATTTGTGTCTGGAAGTATCCAGAGGGTCTCTGAGCGAGGAAGTGTCCCAGTGACAGGCTGAGCTGCACACACGCTGCCCCACCTGCGGCCTCTTCCCCGGGAACCTCCTGGGCGGAAGCAGAATGGGCTGAGAAGAGAGCTATCCTTGGGGGAGGAGGAGACAGAGGAGGATATTGAGGACAGCCAGAAAGTCCCGGGAAGTTAGAAGACTTTCAGAAGGGAAAGACATGACTGGAAGGGTCCCAAAGACATTGAATGTGGGGAGGAGATTTTCCCTGCATCTTTAGATAAATTGGAAGGCATTTGAGCATGGCTGGTTCCCTGTCAGCTCCTTATCACCATATTCAGGCCTCTCTCCTATCAGGAAAAATAGGTTTCTTAGTGAATCATTCACACTGGGTGGTTCTGCTGCAGACACCCTGGGTGCAAGGTGCTCTTGGGTCCTGTGGCTTGATGCAGTTACACTGATCTATGTCACACTTCCACTCAAAAACATTTTTGTCCTCAGAGACACCGCTCATCGTGATCAAAACAGTCGTGTTTTAGAAAGAACAAGATGAGAATTGAATGACAAACAGTTCCAATAAATAAATGCAGTTAAATCTTAGAAAATGACTGGTGCCCCTCCGAGTATCTCGCTGCTGTCAGGTTGGGCTGTAGTCAGTCACATCAGCTTTGCATTGGCCAGTCTGATTTCCCAAGTGCCAGCTGGTTCTGTGGGTTTAACCTCTACAGGGGAGAAAAACCTTGTATGATGCTGAGAAGTCCCTGCTTAGATGCCTGTGTGTGGACAGAAGATGTATACCTAGTTAGATAAAGGGTATTCCACGGTTGGAAGGACACACTGCAGAGCATTTCTGTTACACCAATGGGAATGACCTGTGGTCTCTGCTTTTCTGTTCAGCCTGCTGTTTATTGCTCACAAACAATGGCAAAAGCTCACATTTAAAGCGTTTGCTCATCTTAAATCCAAGACCCAATCAAAAAGGAACTCTTTGAAAGCATTTTGCAGCAATAATTTACTTCACAATAATATGAACAAGCTTGAACTGAAACTTTTATGACCTATGACTTGTCAGATTTTTCTTCACAGACCTTACCCTTTAGCACATTTTTCATGATAATACAAGCCAATCTGTTTATTATTTTCAATTTAAAAAAGTAAAAAAATATTGCATCCTCATGAAAATTGCTTCATTGTTGGGCTGTTTGAGTGGTCAGTGTAATATATCATTGTTTGATCTGGCAGAACCATCTATTTATAAGCTAGTATGTGTCAAACTATTTTTTTGGCATAACTGGGAAGACACCTGGTTTAGTTTAGATTCCTCGCTCTGTAATTCCAAACATCGCTCAGTCCTCTTGGATTGAAAATGCAGGCTGGGATCCAGACTTAGGAGTGCTGCTGTCATTCACAAGATGCTCAAGGGCCTCTGCTCTCAAGGTTCATGAGATCATAAATTCTTTCTTAATTTTTCTTTTTTTCACAGTTCAAACCTAGGCACAAACCCAAAGTGGGGTACATATCAAATGTGAGGTGCAGTCGGCAAGAGCCGCCCGCACTGACCAACAGAGGTAGCAACAAGGCAGTTAATGTTTCCCAATGAGATCAAGAGGAGCGGGTCGCCTTTGCAGAGCTGTCACAAAACTTGGGAAGACAGCACAACCCTGAGCCATATTTGGGAATGGGAATTAAAAAACGTTGTATTTCTGCAGTTAAGCGAGGTTATGGGAGCTGATGATTGACTTGCTGTTGAAAGGCGCTGCTCAATAACACTGCAATAATGCCTTTACAGAGGTGTCTTTGCAGTTTACTAGTTCCCTCTTGTTAGAGCTGATATACGACGTACTGCGTCAGTACTGTATTTTGACGGGGCTCCCCTTTTAAATTAGCTAGACCGTGTGTTAGACAAGATGCAGCATGTACACGTCACTGTGTGAAGCTGTAAAGTTCAAGAGCTTATATTGATGGATTCATATTAATTTCAACTATCATTGTTTACAGGTCTCATAAAGGGCACCGGGATCATTATTGTCAAGGGATTGATATGAGAGTTGTAGTGTGCAATGCTGTGTGCATGTTCAGTGCTTCCATAAATGTGGTAGTAGAGATGAGAGAGAAGACAAGGTGAGAGCGAGAGAAAGAGTGGAGGATGAGGCAGGACAAAGAAATGTGTAGATCCTGACGGTATGCTGTGTTCCTGGTTAAATTAGTGGTTCTTTCAGTCCAATAACCTCGTACCATTGCGTCATTGCCATGTTCAGCCTTTAGCAAGCTTTGTTTTTCCTCTGTGGTGGATCTTCTCTCTTCTAACCGAGAAGCAGCCCTTTGCAAGGAGCTGGCCAGATGTCTAAATAGGCTCCAGCCCCTCTTGATTATTTTCTCTTCATCCTCCTGGTGAGGGAGATAGGAGGTCTGGAAAACAGAGTCCAGTGAAATAGTTCATGCCCAGAGCAGCTAAGCAAAACTATGCTTTGAGGCCAACTTATTTTTCATAATTTATCTTGTAATGTAAGCCAATGCAGTAGTTTAAGACAAATTTATTTCAAGCCTTAAAGGGCAAAGGACTTGTATATTTAACCACAGGCCAAGTTTGACTTAAGTACACTGAAGTCAGCAATGAGTGTTACCTCAGTAGTTGCCTATCTCCTACTAGGCACAATTCTTCTGTTTCTGCAGCCAGTTTCTTGCAAGGGCTGGCATTTTATTTCTTGTTTTTCCAGTTTTCAGGATCCAAAGATCTTTAATTATCAAAACCTTGGGTTTTTGAAACACTGTGTCACCTTTACCACTGTCGGCCTTTGTTGAAAACTTAGTACTTCTTGGACACAATGCGCCGGCACTTAGCCAAGAGTTAGAGAGCAGAGATTCATAGTAATAGGAGTATGACTCAAAGGACTTTCATCAGGCTTAAGAAAGTCTTTTTACCCAGCAGTCAATCACACATCTTTGTTCTGCTCCCTTAATACTTGAGACTTCTCTGCTTCCTATTGCACCTATTCATTACCACTAATGAGGTCAGTCTTTTATATTTGTCCCTAACATCCTAAGGATAAAGAAGATGCAGGCCATTGTGGAACAGCTGCATTATTTTGTCTTGCTGTGTGGAGTCCCACCATGGGATCCTTGCTGTTCTTGACTGCTTGTTAGCTGAGCCCTGACAATGAACCCTACTTCCAGTTCTGTACGTATCATAGTAAAAACTGTGGCCTGTTCCAGTGGTGGAGGCCTAGATTTGTTTTATGAGTGTGTTACACAAAACACCACAAGCTAGTAGATTCTGATTTTTATTTGGTGGTAATCTTGATCAATAGCAGCTAAATCATTTACAGAAGAAAAATAAATGGGAAGAAAATTTCACATTTATATTCCAGCTGTGCAAAGGGATCTTGGGTTTTCCCCCATCCT
The DNA here is from genome assembly GCF_000690775.1 of Eurypyga helias. Taxonomy (NCBI): domain Eukaryota; kingdom Metazoa; phylum Chordata; class Aves; order Eurypygiformes; family Eurypygidae; genus Eurypyga; species Eurypyga helias. Next base: position 34,962 of record NW_010258515.1, read on the forward strand.
CTCCTCCCAGAGCTTGTCAGCAGTAGAAATTCATAGTAATAAAAGCCAGACTTATTTCCAATGCAGGTGTTTCTAGAGTGATTGTAATCTTCCTGACGAACTGCATCTGCGAGAGATCTCATCATTACAAGCAAGGCCGAAGTTATGAAGTAAGGTGCCCCTAAAGCAGTGAACTGGCAATTAAAATAATTTTACAGGCTCTGAGACATGGAATTGCAGAGGGAGATTGGAAATACAGTGAAGATAGATCTGAAGATGTCATTATGTCACCAAAATCTTTGAAGCCTGCAGCAGCATAATGGACTGGCAAAGGCAAAGGAACCCAATGTGATTAGGTAGTGCTGAGATCCAGCTTTTGGAGATTAAGCTGCGTTACTAAGATCAGGGGCCCTTATCAAACTCAGTCCCAGCAGACTGCCCTAAGTCATCTGCCCTAAGTCATCAAGGAAATGGCTGCAGAAAAGTAAAGTGCTGATCTTGTGAAAATAGCATTTTACTGCTTGTGAAAGTCCCTGGGACAACAGCCTTGGAGACTGGCGTCTGATTTCCTCACGCAGAGCAGCAACATAAGGTTTGGTACATTACAAACCGAGTGGTCTCACGCTGTATTAGGAACAAGAAGATTTAATTGAGATGGAAATTGATTAACAGTTGCTAATCAAGGCCACATTTTCTTCTGGCCTCTCAGTTGGGGCATGTGAAACATTTGTGAATGGTTCTCATTCTGAGTTGAAGTTTTAGTGAGAGCAGGATGAATGTATACGTGTAAAATGTATGTGCCGTAACCTGCCTAGAGGCTTTCAGTGTCTTTATGGGCACAGTATGAGTAGAGTTGTCACAAAAGGGTGGCACTGGGGAAGGTGGAGTGGATCTCAGCCTCCTCATGGCCACACTATCCCGTTCTGCTCACCCTTGCTGCTGCTGGCAGACCTTATTCCAGGTCTTGGTTGCCTGGGACTGAGACTTCATCACTACTCTCATCCCTCCAGTCATAACTGGATGTTGTCTCTACAGCAACCTCGTGAGGTGAGAAGTTATTTCCATATAATCAGATGCAAAAATAGGTGATTATCCAGGACGTGTATCAGGATTTGAAACCTCGAGTGCCAGTGCAAGGCTCTGTTTTTCAGATAATGCATCCTGCTTTGTGGTGTAAAACCAGCTGACAGTGGCTGTGTGACACTAATAAACCACCCTTTCTCAACTGGAGGCAGGACAGTACTTTGGTTTTCCCATTATTACTTGTAGAGAGACAAATGAAAGGAATCCTTCAGTGTCATATAGCCATGACCTAAAGTCAAAAGGCTGTCTAAGTTGTTACTGGAGGAGATCCAGTTGTAGAAAGAAAAATTCGTGCCAAATCAGCCAGAGAAAGTTGACTGAAATATGTTTGAACAGACAGATTGTTCAGCCATGTATGCAGCTGGCTCAATAGAGGAAACAGTTACTTCTGGGTAATTGGAAGCAACTATGTATATGTATGTGTAAAAAAATATAAAACTCTATCTTGGACAATCTTTCTAGTTGTCACCATTTCTCTGGGTGAGAAGTCTGAAATCCAAGGGCAGTAGGGAGAACCCGAACCTAGAAATTCAGTGTCGGTACCCTTCCCACCAGTAATCCCCTATTTTGTCATGGGGGTACATGGCTCTGGATATTGCTGAGCACTTGTTCTGTTGGTGGGGGGGAGATGGTGTTTCACAGGCACTAACCAGCCGTCCCTGTGCTGTGCTGCCTTAACAAGCCATACCAGGTTTCCTTTGCTTCATCACATATCGGGAAACGTGGAGAGCCTTTAGGTGTAGTGAATCTGGTTGCTAAATCCACAGATGGGGTTTCATCAACATCTAAATTTCAATGCAGAACCGTGGCATGCACTTGATAGCAAAACATTTCAAATGCCCCATTCTGCATTAATTTACATTCTGGGACTTGGCAGCAGCACTGAAGTTTGTGTTTGTTTTGGGATACCACAAGAAGAAAATCTGTTGCCTTCGAAGCACTTCCCCTTGCCTGCCAACCTGTCTCCGCTGGGCTTACAGCAGGACACAGCTGCTTGGGACCTGGCCTTTCTAGTGGTAACCGAAGGGTTAAACTGAGCCCTGAGCACTTGTTCTTCCAACATACCCTGCACTCCTCACTCTCCAGGATTTATGGTCATCTAGTCACATGTTAAAAAGATTATTGGAAAAATATGTAAATGAAAGTTAATAAGTGTAGCAGAGTGGTGTAAAAGCAGACTTATTAGCAACAGGATGCAAGGCTCTGCACATGCTACATTTCTGTTGCTGGAAACATCATCAAAGAGCTTTCCAAGGCTGCAAGGCCCAGATGGATTTTACATCTTTATGCACCAGCTCTGAGCCAAAGCTGAATTCACAGGTGACGTTGACACCATGGCACATGGGGAGGTGCCTGGGTTGCACGTCTGTCTCTCACTCGGCTGCTCCCAGGAGAAGCGGAGGTTTCCTCAGAAAGGTAGTTTTGGGGAAAACTTTGCTAATAATAACAATAAAGCATGGTGCAAAGGACAGCTTTGCTTCTGCACTGGGAATTTAATGAGGCTTTTTCCTTTGGGCTGAAAATACACATCACAGCTATTCCCTTTCCAGGCCCATTGGAGCTTTTCCTTCTCTAGAGGCTATGCGTCCTTTTGCCAGGAGCCCACAGGGCTGTGCTTTAACCTTGCTCTTTTCTCCCTTTGCTGGCAAAGAGGTTTGAGACTTAAATAGCAAAACACCAGTGCCACAAAACACATCTGCTTTCAGCACCCACATGGCTTATGCTGGGAATTCTGTGGCAGCTAGCAGCAGTGGCAACCAGTCTGGACACAGAGTAGGAAGAGTAGAACCCCCTTTTCCTCAGGGTATCTGCCTTCCCTGTTGCAGGCTCTGCTGTCTCTCTCTTGAGCAATCCTCCTGCTGTGTAACTGATGGAGGGGTTTCACACCCCCCAGCATCCCAAGGGGAGAACTGGAGCCAGGTCTGTGGGCACACTCAGGTTTTTGGGTAGAGGTCTAGATTGCAAAATTTGGGAATTAATATTATTTAACTATAAACCAGTCAGGAGTACTTGAACTATACTCTACAGAGCCCCTCTTGAATTCCATAACAGAGGCTGTCAGCATACCAGGCTGAATCCCATTCTGTATCCTAGAGATGTAGCCAAATCCCCCCTGAATTCCCTGTCTGTGGTGGCCTTTGCCGTCTAATTGCCCCAACAACACTGATCCCTTTGCATCACGTCGGGGGCTGCTGCAACAGTCAGCTCTGCACTGCCCTGTCTGTTGGGCAGACTGTGCCGCACGCCAACCGGCCTGGTGCCCAGATCCACACTGTGCACCAGCAGGCCAGGGATTCTGCTCTGCGCACTCATCCACTTGATCAGGAACCAGATGGGCCTATTCAAGTCACCTTAAATCTGGTCTTTGGAAACCTCAAACTGAGACAGCCTTTAAAAAAACTAAGGCCTCAAACAATAACAACAAAACCAGCGTGTGACTAAAAGCTGGAATGAGGCACTGCCAGGATTTCTCTTGGCAACCCGTCATTCTAAGAATCTGCTTCTTGCCACACTTGTGCGAGGCACATTATTGAACATTTCCTGACTATTTGCCCGGGATGCTATAAATGCTGTCCAAATAGCAGGGTCTCGCCTGCCGCTTTGATCGATCGGGCTAAATTGCATTAAGCAGCACGCCAGAGGCTGATGGAGTCCCCACAGGACGTGCTCCGTCTGTCAGGCTCTCCAGAGAGCTCGGGTGATGAATGATAGCGCTAACATTAAACAGCTTGCCTGTGATGTTTTTCAAGTGTCCCTCCCCAACAGCACGCCTGCTGCCCTGTCTTCTAGGAGATAACCCAGCACAACAGAACATTACCTCATTAAGAAAGCTGGCTCTAATTAAAAACAGACAGGGCATCACCTCCCTTACATTAGCTTGAAGGGTCCACCCTACCATTTAAATTCCTCTTTGGAAGATTAATATCCACACACATTGCGAAGAGTGACGTCCTTAGAAGCAGTCAGTTTGGAGCAAATGTTAGACATGCTGAAATGAGCATCAGCAATAAAAATGGTAACCATGGGGCCATCAGATGTTCATGCCATACTCTGGAGGGGGTTGGGTGGGAGGGAGATCTCTCCATCCCTAGCTTAGAAGAAATGGAGAGACATGATTTTGTCCAAACCCCATGTTAGTACCGTCCGGACATATTGTTTAGGTCCAAGTTGTGTATCGCTATGATATACCTGTCTGTACCCAAAGAAACAGCACACCAGCAGGGGTATATTGAGAACAATTCACAGGATACCCATGGCAGAGCCTTCTACAAACATCCTGTCACATCAACTCCCCTGTTCCTTCCATTACTCTGAGCTTCAGGGTAAAGAAAGGCCAGGTAAGAGCTGGATTTGGCTGGCCCCTGAATGGATGGAAAAGAAAGGGGAAAATGAATCATATCCATGAACTCAGAGCTCAGTTTTCATGGCACTCAGATTTTTTCTTCCCTGATGATTCTCTGGTTTATTTTAAACCGAAGGTTTTAAGTTCAAAAATGACTTAATTTGGAATAATTTGAAGCAAGCCAGTAGCATCACTTAAGTCACTTACTGCTCATTCTGCCTTTTATTCTGCCTACGGAATGTTTGGCGCAGAGCGCTGCCATGATTTGTGCAGAATTCCCATTGCAGGAGTGGCCTGACACAATGGAAGCACTTTTAACTTCAGGATTTTACTGCCACCACCAAACTGAAAAAATCTAAGGCCCCCAGGCCACGAGCACTGCCTGTGACAGCAGAGCCCATTCCATGCAACCCCTCAGGTATGCCAGTACAAGCAGCTGTGCTGTCTGCTGGTGAAACAAAATCTATGTTTTTTCACGTGGATCAGTTTTTTGGCATGGATTGTCACCCAGCCACACCCAGCAGTGGTACTGACCTAAGTCTGGCAGGTGAGATAAAGTGAAAAAACCCAACCAACAACCACACCAGAAGCAGCAGTTAAGTATAATCTGCGTCTGATCTGTGGGGCACAATTTTTAGCAGGGCAGTAGAAGGAGAATCATCATAGAATCATAAAATGGTTTGGGTTGGAAGGGACCTTAAAGATCATCTAGTTCCAACTCCCTGCCATGGGCAGGGACACCTTCCACTAGACCAGGTTGCTCCAAGCCTCTTCCAGCCTGGCCTTGGACACTTCCAGGCATGGGGCATCCACAATTTCTCTGGACAACCTGTCCCAGTGCCTCATCACCCTCTTCCGGGAAGACGAGTTTTTCTTCCTGATTTCCAGTCTATATCTCCCCTCTTTCAGTTTAAACCCACTACCCCAGTAACTTTCCTATAGCCTTGGCTGTTTACCTCTAACCTCAGCACACCAGAGCTCACAACTTTCCCTTCCAGAGGCCCCAAGTTCAACTTCTATTACTGACAGCCTGCCTAGGAGCCCCTTGTTTGGGTGGTATGTTCAGTTCATAGGAAACTGGTCAGTAGCCAAGATATAAGAGTACCTGTGGCTTCACATTTCTTTCAGGGAGCCCAGAGGTCCAGAAGCATTATGGTTATATCCAGTATGTGTACAGCTGACAAGAACCTATTTAGAAATGCATACTAGCCTTATCAGGTGCCGGCTGCTCGACTGAATGAGTGTTTCCCCGTTACTCGTATCACAATTATCTTAAATTATGATGATCTCTGTACTAAACAGTGGGGTTTTTTCATTGATAAGATGATCCTTGAAGCCATTAAAAGCTTGCTTAGCAGCCCACTATACTGGTAAACCTTTACCACACAAAAGATGCCTTTTAAGTTGTCAGGCATCATGTAAAAAGTCAAATGCAGTTTTCTCCGGGTGGAAAAGCCAAAAAGGTTTGTTTAGGGAAGGGAAGCATGACAGGAAAAAAAGAGTTTACATATCTATGGATACAGCCTAGATTTTAGAGTTTGTAGAGCATCATGTTGGTACAGAATGTTATGGAGCCGCCTTCCATATCCCTCTCCCATTTTTTGAAGCAGCTCCTCCAGAAGACTTGTCTAGATTTAGTCTGTGACCTGAAGAGAGGGCTGTCTGAAATGCAGGTGGCACGGGCAATAATTTCAGTTCATGGTGCTGCCTGCACTTTGGCAGTATTTTGAGAAGAGCGCTAAACAAAACATATATTCTTGGTCAAGGTGGGGCCCCACTGCTGCTTAATCCGGTGGTCTCTTGGGCAAAACATCTAGAATCACTCAGTATAATCTGTAATTTTATCACACATTTAGTGGAAGCAGATATTCTGGAGGAAGGCTACTCATCTGCTGTGCGCGTCTCTCCCCTATCAAAAGTTTGGCTCAGAACCTGTGCAAGGGAATTGAGATTTAAACCTGAAACACTAGACTTAATGCTCACCTTAATGTGCATGTAGGGACCTAAGTACAGATTTTGTGGGGAAGAGCCAGTTTGGAGCCTTGCCCAATCCTTCGTCCCCAGTGTCAAGGCTCAAGAATGATCAGGTGTAATAAAAAAAAGATGGTCTCTTATTGTTGTGTTCTCCAGTTTCTGGCTCCTGCCAGTGTTCAAAGTGAGATTGTCCAGTACTCCAAGAACATCTGTTTTCTAGCAAGACCCAGAGTATTGGGGAGATGTGGAAATGTACCAAGAAAACCTGTTATCAGGAGATCATCAGTCTAGTTAGAGAAGGTCATCTGGAGAGGGCAGGAAGCCTTAACAAAGCTGGCAGACTTCTCAGGTGCTTCTGTCAGTACTTACAGCACAATTTCACTGAGTTCTCAGAACCACAACTGACCTTACAGCCTCACGTAGGCTCCTACTCCTCCATTTATGGTGGTGTTCAAATCTGCAGACAACTCCTTGTAATTCACTAAGCCTTCTCCCTGTTGTGAGTCTGATCCGCAACTCTTCATGATGCTTTAAAGTGTCACAGGTTTAAAAACCAAAACAAACCCAGGCAATAAATGACTTTTTCAGTTTGCTTTTGAATAATCTGCAATAGTCATAAAAATCAAAGAGGAAATCATAAAATCCAATATTCACACATGTTAATAGCAAAGTGGAAATGGCTTTTAAAAACTCTCAACCTCAGTCTGAGTTGCATCCTGCTTGGTAGTTCCTTAAGGGATCCCTTAAGGGATATAAGTGGCAAAAGTTCTGGTAGAGCAGAGAGCAGGGTAGAATTCTCTACTTCAATGCCAAGACCCACAGCTTCCATCCTAAAACCGACCGATGCCATATTCTCACCCTCACTTGCACACAAGGACACAGCTACGAATTAAATTGCTTGCAGCCATGGAAATCGCCAAAGGAGAGGGTAGATCTTGCTGATCTCAGAGCGTTCAAGCAGGTCAGTTTATTTGGCACTACAAGTCACACATCTATCCCTCAGATAGGGATTTTTTTAGATATCCAATTTTACCTTGGCTTTCTTAGTAAACTGTTGCTCTTCTCTTCCTTTCTCCCCATCTTTGTAGCCATGATATGGCAATTCTGAAAACATCCTACTTTCTTTTTTCCTGTAAACTAGGTCATCTTCCACTGTTCTGCTGTTTCACATGCCTTATCTGGTGAAAGCTTTTGATCGCGACATCGTTTCTTCTTCGCTTCATCAATTCCTCCAGTAGATAGTAATTTTTTTCTCAGCAACTTAGAGTACCAAAGGACATTCCTTCAGTATGCCATTTTCCAAGCTGATTACTTCCAACTCTGCTCAGTTACTGGTACGCTTTCCCCAGAACACTTGTACTGTAAGAAGTCTAAACTGAATTCTGACTGCCGAGAGTTAGTGTAAGGGATTGGCTCATTCAACTGTTCTTCCCTTAAGGAAGGCTGGCATGTGGTTCTGCACCTACTGCACACTTAAAGGTTGTGGGAGGCTTTTACAGTTAACCCAGACCCCACTTTCACTTTCAGATAAGTGTGTAGTAGAACTGACCCCATAAACCGCACCAACACCGTACAATGAATTTGCAGTCTCAAACCAGCTTTTGGAAGGGGCAGCCACTGCTCAGGAGTACCTTATCTGCAGATCCCCTTCCTGCTGCACGTCACGTTACAGGATCATCGCATCGCAGTGCTCTTCAAGAAGCTAGCAGTAACAGCTTGGCATCTTATTGTGCACAAGGTGGTGTGATGAGAAGCAGAATCTCAAACAAAGCAAAGGTTGGCGGGCAGTTGTTCCCTAACAGCAGGGCAAGGAGAATGCACTGTTCTAGGAAGAGGACCCTATCAAGTCGTGGTAGAACATTTCATTTAGATCTGTCCTGACAAATGCAGGTAGTGGGCATATCTAACATCTGAATGCACCAGGAGACTTTTTATAGCCCCAGTTACTTTACTCATCAAGGCAATTGGATTTAGCTGAAAACAGCTACACTCCCTCATGCCTGTTTCTGGGCAGCCCAAGCAGACACCTGTACTAACTAACCAGGGCATTTTTTTGTATTTAAATGCTTTTGTTAATAGATCAGGCTGTTAAGCAAGATCTAAACTTCTAGGAATGCTGTATTAACAAGACCTCCAGAAGTTCTGTTTCTCCGTAAACGAGTAAAATCTCCCATGAGTCTCTGGCACCTTGGGGCAGCGCCTGCCACTTTCGAAGGGAGCATTTCCAAACCTGTGCCTTGGCCTGTGATGCTGCATGAAGATGTGTCAGTACTTCAGGGCTGCCTGCACCTCAGAGGCAAACTCCTGTACTTCTGCACTACGCTGATGCAGAAACTGCTCCATCCTGCTTAAGAAGGCTTGTTTGAACGTAGACAGATCTGCAAGCTGAGGCCTTTAAATAACATGACTTGCAAACAGAGCTGAGCAGAGAATGTTCCTCTCATTCTTTAAAAAGTGGGATTCCCAAGCTTTTTCCCTGCTGAGAGTCGTTACAAAACCAGAAACAGCTCACAATAGACTAAACTTAGTCCCCTGGGATGTGGTAAAGCCCATCTTCCATCCTGGCCAGGCCTCACTCAGGATATTCTGAGTTGTCTTGGCATTAAGTAACAGATGCATTTCTGAAGAGTTTAACTAGAGACATTTTCCAGCAGAAGACAAGTCAAAATGGTCCTAACCAGACATTACAACAGAGTCAATCAGTCAGACTTTCTGGGAGGTTCAATGGTTAATTCCAGCTTCTAGTTCTGTTGCAGGCAGGATTTGACACAGCTGGGACTGCTTAAATACGAAACTTGAGACTTGTGATGACACTACTGCAGGCCTAAACATTAGCCTGGGCTAGTGACAACAGATCTCTCTCCTCTCAGCACCAAAGGTAACGATCAAAATAGTGTTGGATGTGTCTTGCTCATTTGCAGACCCAGGATGTTTCAGGCTGTACTGCATAAATCCCCGAGCACAGGCTCAGTGTGATTATTACTTGCAGTGAGTAAACAGGGCACACTCTTCACCTCAGCTTCTCACTGATGCTTCGACCCCATAGTTTAACGCTAACCTTTCAATTCTCACAATCCCCATACAAAGGAGAAAGGACTCTAATTCCCCACAAGACCTCCAGAACATAAACACAACACTAACCTTCAGATGGAAGAATTTATTTGCCTAAGAAAGCTTTTTCCAGAGAATGAACCGGTTCCTGACTGTAGAATTAGAGTTTAGCCATATAAACTCACTTTGGGGTCTGTAGTACAGGATATGAACATGAATGAAACATTAAAAATATGAGTTGAGAATAAAAGCTCTCCCTAAATCTCCCTTATTGTATAAGCTGCTATGAATTAAAGCCCTTTCAGGCTGATTTTTAGTCATCAACATAATTATTTAGGAACATTTTCCAGACCAGTATTTTTTACAAGTATTTTAACAACCTGTAAATCAGGAAACTGTAAATCAGAGAAATGAACTGAAATCAGCAATCACAAGGCAGGAGGCCCCTGGCTTTGGCCGTGACAGCATGCCATGAATAGCGGCAGCTCTGTTCCCCGGCTTGCGAACGCTGGGAATGAGGGCTAGAGATAGGCCTGAGCTAATAGCCACCGCAGCCTGGGGCTCGGCAAGGTTGGGAGAAGCTAAATCCAGTCCTGTGAGCCAGAACACATTCAGATCCTGTTCTTGCTGTGAAAGATGCGGTTTGGATTCTCTCCTTCCTCTTCTCCAAGCAGGACAAACCTAGAACCAAAAGCCCTTTGCAAGCATCGTCTTCCTTTTCTGAGAATGAATCAGTTCCACTTCGCTTTCATATGACAAACTTGACATAATAAGTTTATAAGCTTTAGGAAGAGCAAAGCTTAAGTTTAATGCTGAAAAAATACAGCTGTCCAACTGCTATCCAACTTTCTAGGCTTTAGTTGCACCATCTGCAGAGAAACCAGGGACTACTTTAACCAAGCCTGCGAGGTGGCCGAAGAGCCACCTTGGATCTTCCGAAGGTTAGTGGAGCACGTTTAGGGTAAGACAACAATTGGCATGCTAGCTGTGTGGGGAGAAACACATTAAGATTTGCTATAGGTGTTTTAACTACTGGGAAAAGAAGCAGTGTCCTTTTCGTGCATCCAAGGAGTTTGCTAAAGCAGGACAAGTGAGGAACCCACAGACCCCTGTGACGGTGCAAGGTACAGCAGTTCCCTAGAAAAAAAAGGTGTCTGCTGTTACAGTGCCTCCCCGGGCTGTATTTCCAACCTTTCCTATGAGACAGAAACTATCCATGAAGTCTAAAATCACTAAGGAAATATAAAGTTTTACAATGAGATGTATAGGTCTCACAACATTTGAAAAGATTGTTATTTCACAAGCTCAGAGCCCCCGAATGTCCCAAATACAACGCAGATCTCATCCTGTGAGAAAAGTGGGAAAGTGTATTAAACCTCCGGCTTAGTCATCATTCTCGCAACTATAGGGCCTGGTTCAGATATATAGGGCCAGTCTATAGGGCCAGTCATCAGGTGTTGCCCAGGACACTCTTACCTGGACAATCTACAGCAAAGCTTCAGTTAGTTGAGGAGTCTCTATGAAGAGGTGGTATGACTAAAAACACTAAAAAGCAAAAATAAGCAACAGCACAGTAAAATCCCTATATTTAATTTCCTTCTTAGCTAATTTCCTTCTTAGGTAGTGCTTACCCAAGACACTAAAACAGTTCTCCCCTCCAACCCTCTCAAAAAAATAAAATGAAGCCCTGCAGAGCCATGTATATAGCCCGATACCTGGGGCTGCATGAGCAGTGGCCTTCATGCGACTACCTGCAGCCAGGGAACGTGTAAAAGGTGAGTTCCAGGAGCTTCTCTCTTATAAAAGGACTGAGGTGGGGGAAAAGGATGAGAGGAAGATAAATAGGCTGTATGAGGCTTATTCTTTTCTGAATAATGATGTTTCTTGTATGAGCCTGAGAAGAGTCTTTCTATTGTTTCTGAGAGACTTTGTGTTGTATTTCTCTCAACCTCCAGAGTTTCCCCTAGGCTTTGCAAGTTTCTGTTTTAGCACAGAATGGGATAGTGTTCTCTAAAATGAAGTGGTGGCTCTCCTTGCTGAACTTCCTTCCATAAGGAAAATGCAGTGGGGTTACCACGAGGGCTGGCAGCAATTTCTTAAACAGTCTTTTGAAAGTTTAAAAAAAAAAAAGTCCTAGCAAATAACACACGCAAAGATACTCAGTGCTCCCATCTCCTTGTACATGCTCTCAGAACTGCTGGCAGCTGCTGCGAGGAGCTGAAGAAATCATCATTATACTCTAGGCAGCTTGAAATCAAATAATATGTGCACACAAAAGGTTTTCATTTTGGAGCTATTGTGCCTAGCCTGTTTCGGAGGAGGGGAGAAAGAGACCTATTGTCTCTTGAAAAGCAAAATAGTGGCCTGGTTTTAGTTCTGCAGGAATGGAGTGATCTGTGTGCTATTAGCTGACAGTAAAGACATCCTCTTTGCAGCGTTTGCTTACTGCTCCGCTTAGTTTGCAACTGGTAACTGCCAAATCCCCACAGGGTAAGAGGCCTTGCACTCCAGCTGTTGGAGGAGTAATATCCCCCACTGCTCAGCATGATAGGAGAGTAATAAAAACATCATTTCTAATGGGAAAATGATGCTTGCAGAAGCAAGCTTAACAGAAAGGGGGTTTGGGAAGGACAAAGCCATCCTTCGCAAGCTTGGTGAAGCCTTAAAAGGAGCAAGAAGTGTCCCAGAATCCCTCAAACCTAGGCAGATAGTGAAACTTTATGGACATCTGAAGTCCTGTTAAACTTTTAACAGACCCTAAAATTCTTTATGAAAAAAGATGTTTAGGAGCTTTCCCGAACAAAAATACTCCTATTTTCAAGGAATTACTGCACGTTTTCTCAGAACCTTCCTTTTGTTCCTGACTAAAGGAATTATTAAAGAAAACTGCTGACGGTGGGCAGCAAATATCCACAGTATTTGAGCTCCGTCTTTGTCGAGGACTTAGCACTGATCACAACTGTGGATACAGAGCAGTCGAATGACACTTTTATAAGTCAGTTTTTCATTATACAATCTTGCTTGGGTGCTCTTAAAAAGATATAGGAGAGATTGTACCAACACTGTAAACTTCGTAATTGTTTCATCGTGGCCTATCTTGCTTAAGCCTGTTTGTAGAAGCTCTCTTCAGGTTTCAAAGAAATGGATTTGTCAGGGAAAAGATTCCCTGAGAAGGGAGAAAATCAAAGTGTGTTGCTTGTGCTTGGTAGAAAAGCAGGAGGTCCTAATTCTAAAGCCACCTCTCTCCAGCTGCCTCATGCGCTGAGCCGGTCTCCAGGAGTTGCTCAACATCCATATGTTTCATCAGTTAGGCTTTGGAATAACAACATACGGTGCAGTAGGCTTCTTTACCCTTATCTGCCCAGGAAGTCCCTTTGCAGAGGATTGCTCTTGGCAGGGAAAGTGTCAGCGGAGTGCATGCCACTGAGATCACTGCGAATGATCCGCTGGCTTTGGTGGTGGCCCGTGCTGCGGTTTTGCAAGAGCGAGAAGAATCGCGTCCGCTGCCACTCCAAAGTTTTTTATACAGACAGGTTAGACAATAATTCTGTATTGATGTCTGGATGAAAAGGAGTATTCAAGGGGCATTGCTGAGTCTTTTTTAGGTAAAACACACTGAAAGACCTCTTTGGGCTTTCCACAACATAACAAACTTACAGACCCTTAGATTTAAGGTGTTTTGGAGCTTTCGAATGCACTTTCCTCTTGCGGTGAGGAAATGAATGCACTTTCCTCTTGCATCCTCTCACCTTCTCAAACCTCATTGTCTGGGAGGTGCCACCAACTATAAACAGAAGTGATTCAAACTAGTTTGTGAGTCCCTCTGCTTAGATGAGTTTAGTGCCAAAAGCATTTCTAACATCTTAGAAAGAGATTACCTTTTTCCCACTTAAATTATCTCAGCTGTACGTAGATAGTGATCTAATTATTAGGGAACAAAGATAATATTCCCTTCTATTTGTGTTCAGCTGGTTTTAATGAAGAATATTAAGTATCAGGAACAGCTTGGACTCCCTATATGTGTAAGCACGTGGTGTCTCTTTCCAAACAAGATTCACAGAAGCTGTCTCGTTTGAAGCACCAGGACAGCAAAACAATAATCATCCTATAAAGAAAAGGAAATAAACTGTAGGATTTTATATGCCCTCCATGGGTCCAAACATGATCATACAAAGAAAATGAACAGGCTGGAAACTAATGTTTCAAACTGCTCAATACTAGGATAGAAATTCTCTGGAGCTGTAGGAATTTGTCCTTTGAAACAGAAAGAACGACTTCAGCAATGAGCACTAAAGGATCTATTATGATACTAAAATGAACTGGTCTGCTTCCATTCAGCAGAGCACAATCGTATAGGCATGCACTAGTTGTTCATTGTGATGTTGTCCCTGAACCCGGAGTCATGTATAAAGTGGTCTGAAACATCCCCCACTTCCTTCTAGGACACTGACACAGAGCTGTGCCTTTTCACTTCAGGAGAATAAAGGAATCTTGGTCTATTTCTGACATCTACGGAGAGTAATGTGAGATCTTTGGCTCAAGTTTGTCACTTCCTTCCTTCAGACTGCTTCATATTTGAAAGTTTTGTGAATCTTGGATCAAACGTGTTGCATTTCAGACTATATTGAAGTTGCCTTTCATAAACATTCAGCATCAAAATCCCTAAAGATGCATCACAGACCTCACACCCGGGTATCTGTAAGACACCGTCCCTGATGTTCTGAAAGGTGTGCCTCTGACTGCAACAGCAATGTTGGCAGTGGAGATGGGGCCAGAAGTGTTACTTAAGTCAGGTATTTTGAAGGATAAATGACAAACAAAGCCCAGCTAAATACTGGGGAACCCCTCAAACAAACCAACCTCCAAACAGGTGGTTCTATGGATAGAGGACCTTCAGAGAGAGGACTGGAGTTGGGAAGTGTGGAACTGCTGAGTTGATATGGCCAGAAAGCCTCCAAATTATATGAAACGAGTATGTCTCATATGTAGCCTTGATTGAGAAACAAGTATCTCCAATTTATGTTTTTAATAAAGGAAAGGAACATTAAGTCAAAGGACTGGACCTCTGTATTAGCCTGCCGTTGCAGAAAACCACAGTGCGTAATTCTCTCCAGAAACATACTGAGTTGTAAAGACTAAAAGGCATGAAATGAATAAAGTCTTGTAATGAGTGACAGTTCTTGGTTTTGAAGCTATCAGTGAATGTCTTTTTTTTGTTTGTTTGTTTTGTTTTCCCAGAATAGAAGGGTAACATAGAGTTAGTTTGATCATAGTGATTTATGTGAACTTACATTAGAGGCACACAATGAAATTAAAACTGTGTTCTACGTAGATAATAGTTGAGAGTAGATTTGAGGTTTTTGAAACCTGTTGATAGTGAATGAGAGATTTTTTAGAAACACAGAGAGGAAACTTGCAGCTGAACCTTTATGTATCGAAGCTGGGAGGGCTATTGCAGAGACAATTTTTGTATTCAGAATGAGAAGCTACCTTATGCTGAGAATTACAGTAAAGCTGAAGGACAAGTTAAATGACACACCCGATAATAAAACATGGTAGAGATGACAGAAGAGAAGAAAGGTATTAATAAAGTGAATGCATTTTACAAGAATATCCATGTGTGGAGGAGTAAGTAAGCATGATTAAGGATGAAAGTGGAAACTATAAAAAGATAGAGAAAATACTGTGATCTCTTTAATAGTGAAGTGGAAAAAAGAGATACTGGCTATAATCCAGACAGCTCAGCTGTTTTGTAGAAATACCACATTTTGAGGAGCTTTGAGTGACAATTACAATTCTCAGGACCAATAACACACCAGGGGCTGATAGTGTTCCTGCTGCATTATTGAAAACAGGAGGGCCTACACGAACTCAAAGACTTTAGAAACTGATTTGGTTTGGAAGCGTGAATACATTCCAAGTGAATATGCCCAACTGTGAAGAAAGGAGAAACCAGAATGGAAGAAGTGTTGCTGCATTTTCCATTCTCTGTACCTATGACTTCCAATCTGCTTTATGAATCAGAATGCTTTTCACAGAGGTGAGAGACTTGGTCTGTTAGGTGCTCAAGAGAGGGCAGGAATAGAGATATACCTCTGCGTACGTATATATGTTTGCTCTGTAGCTTTTAGGGAGATTTAAGAAAGCTTGTGTGTTTCTCACAAACAGACTTTCAACAGAAAAAGGATGTAGGGAGCTTGAAAAAAGTATTAGAAAGGTGCAAATGTGAACTGGTTGTGTTGGCAAAGGTGACACGTTCTGCTCTGTTTGACCTCAGTGAAGGATTAATCTAGAGAGATGCTTAAGTCTCATTCCTCATACTTTTAATGGCACTGTATAGGGATTAATATGCTCATTGTGAAATTCTCGGAATGGTGTGAATTTCAATGGTTTACATTTCCTTTTTGACCATACCGGTGAGTTAACTATGATGAGAGAGAAGAAATACAGCTCAAAAAAGAGTTGGAGACCAGAAGGTACTGCACATAAAAACACAAACTCCAAACAGTGTTTAAATTTGAAGAAAATAAACCCCAGCTGTTAGCTTAAGATCATCTTGGGAAAGCTTTTCTAGGAGTCAATAAATACACGAGATTATGTTGATGCTAAATGGTTTGAACACCTCAGAGGAAACTAAGTCTTGTTAAAGGCGAGAATGACGTTACTTTTTCTGCAGGTAACTCTTAGGTCCAGCATAGTGAGAGAGACCAAGCTGCAGAGATCCAAGTTGTTGGACCTCTTCTTAGATGGAAGCATGACCACTAAATAACTTGAACAAATCCCGGAGATAGATTCTTGGAGAATGTAAGGGAAAATGTGTGGAGAAGATTTAATAAAGATGAGCTTGAAGTCTATAAAGAGCCTAATAGAGTAAAGGTAATGAAACCCCTAGCCATTTTGTTGGCAGAGCCTACGTTTAGGATGATGGAAGACAGAACAGCAGAACATTTCTTGGAAGGCCGTTCTCCTGGTATTTGGCCTGGGTGCTGATCAAAGAGACAGCTATTACTGAGCATGACCAAGGGCCCTTAATGGGAATTAGTAGCAATGGAGAAAAAATGCCCTTGACAGTCTTAGCAAATTATGAAAAGAGCCAGGGATTTTTTGGGTCTGTATAGCTAGTAAATAAGTAACTAGCACTGCATTAAAAGCTGGATATCATAACCATGTTTCTCTAACAGCAGATGCGACGCAGTAAAAGTGCACTGAGGATTTTTCATGGAGTAGGTTGGGGGGCAGATCTGACCCAATTATGCATCAATGGAGAGTTGAAAGTCAGGGCCAATATGCTTGGGAGGATTTAAAAAAGTTAGAGCTGTTGGACTAACAACTGTGAGAGAAAGCAGTTTGGCTGCAAGTCTGGACAGTGATTATCAGAAGGGTTCTGATGGCTGCAGTTCTAGTTTTCATGTGAATTCTTAGATAAAAATTGTCCCTGCTGTAGATAAGGAGCTGGAGAGACTTGAATAATTCTGATGTGACTATTTGGCCTTAATCTGTTTCTTCACTTACTTTTGTATTCTAACCCTCTCAACTGTTAGCATGATATTTTTATGACTTGGACTTACTCGTTATGGTGTTCAGTTGTAGGAGCGCTTCTGTCCTCATCTAGCCTGAAAATAGCTGTTCTGGGATAGGAGCCAAAGTTCTCTGAAGCTCATGGAAAGACTTGTGGATGAGGCTCTGTCACTCGGCTTGTTCTCAGGACCAAGGATTTTCATGATTTTCTGCCAGGATCAAAGTCTAGATGTTGACCAAGTTCAGGAGAACTAATCCCTTTATATTTTTAATTTCTTATAACTTTTTATTCGACACTGACATGTAGTCAACAGTAAGGGATGACTTGGTGTTCTGAGAACATGTGTGATTACATCTCTTGGGAGCTGATATGTAGACATTTCCCGACTCCAGAAATAATTTGGTTTAAAATCCTTGATGTTCTGCGATTGTAGGTCAGTCTTCCTTCCTAGTATCCTTGCAAGGCAAAAAAAATTATGTGTATTTATGGATGTATGTACATATACAAACATTTAGATATGTATGTATATGCACTTATATGTACACGCACATATATGTATGCACACAGGTCTCAGTTCATTCCGTTGTGATCTCCCTCTTGGCTCACCCTGGCCCTTTGCTTATTCTCTGTCATAGTCCCTCTTGCAATGGCTTTTCAACTCAGAACTTTTCTCCACATCCCACTTCCTCTTTCAAGATTTAAAGGACAAGTTGTTCTTCCTCCAATGGCTTTTGTTCCCATGACTCTTTCTCAGGCTTTTGCATTAGCCATTAGTATCCTGTTGCCCCCGATAGCTCATTGAACTTGGTCTTGAGTCAATGGTCTTGTTTTAAACCGATTAGAAAAGATTTCCTTTTCTTTATCAGAGCTAAACAAAAACAAGGAAATTAAATTAAATACAAAACTATGTTTAAATAACGGTGGGGTTGTAACATGAGGCAGGAAGCTCAAAGATAAGGCTGATGATCTGCCCAGAACTTCGGCGTGGAGAGGCAGTGTTGCAGGAACGAAGGCCAGAATGTCAGCCATCGTACAGCATTTTTGTGGGGTGTAATCAGTTGTCTATCAGAGCAGTGATTGTCTGGAGTATGTATGAAAACAGCATCTGTTGCCTGGGCTGTGAGGAAGGGGACGTGGAATCTCCCATTGCGCTTAGCACCATCTCCCTGCGCAGGCTGAGATCTGGGTAGCTCAGGGCAGTGTGTACAGCTCGTGCATCTGGGCAAAGGTGTGGGAACCATCCTCGGGAGGTTCAAAAGGGCTTCCAAGTGACTGTCCTCACAGTGTTGCTCATTCGTGAATTGATGAGATGATGTCTGTTGGGCATTTCTGGCTACTTCTGGGGTAAGAAACAGTGCTAAACTGGGCATCTTTCGCTGACGTTGCTCAACAGCTTCATTGCTAATCCTTTTCAGACACTTACTTTTAAAGCCTTTTACTGGGACAGAGGGAGAGCATCAGTCAATTCTACCCTGCTTTAGTTTCCTTGATGAAAACTGAAAATTGTGTCTGCACTTGATGTTAAGGGAGTCGGATTATTGAAAACCTTTTACGTTAGTAACTCGAGCATATCTGTTGTAGATTACTTCAGACTAGAAACTGGAGTTATGACCATTCATCCTGAACCTCATGGAGATTGTTCCCACCTCCCCTCCATGCTGGTGTTGCTAATTTGTACCTGACAGACTGAGAGAGAAGTATTTGAGTGTGGTGGCTTTAAGTGTGCTGGACCGTCCTGTAGTTTCACTTGCTACAACCTCTGTCCTAAGTAGGAGTTACGATGCTCACATGGCTACCAGCAGCCTGAGAGCCAAGTTCAGAGTTGAAGACGGCCAAACCAAAACTGTTCTCTCTGCTGGCAAATCCTCAGGCACAGAAACACTGTGTGTGGGGGTGAAAAAAGTGAGTAATGCACCGTAAGAACTGCAGGTCTTTTGATTTCTATATTTCTAAGGCATATGGTAAATTTTCCTTTTGAAAACCAGAGTCTCTGCATCATCCTTACTTTATGTGAGTTAATTTAAATTGCACAGACTCTAAATATTTATTTGTATATTTATTTATATTTAAATAATGTGCTTAAAAGTTCTCTCAAGAAACAGAATACAGGATTGAAATTCAAGGGATAGCCCTCTTTGTACTGCTGACAGACAGCTGTAAAGACAAAAACCCCATAGCTCTGGTAATAAAGATAAAAGGAACTCAAACCAGGAACTAACTTCCTCACTTGCTATAAATTCATTGTGGTTTGTTGCTTTCAGATTAATTGAGCACTGGCAACTTCCAGTAGTTTCTACTGGGAGGAATTGCAGATATTGTGCCTCGGAAATCTTTTTCTCAATTAACCATTTTGGTAAAATGTGTGGACCTGGGGGGACTATGGACCAATTCAAACCTCATGTAATATATACAATGCTTTAAAAATGTGAGATGCTGCTGGGATGCTGGCCAGCTGGAATACACTGGGGCAGGTTTGGTGAAGAGGTGTGTCTGGCACAGTGAAAGGGCCGCTGATGTTCCCATCCAGCATAGTTCCAGACCCTGGGAGTGGACATGGGAAGAACAATTCCTCTGGCTCTGCAGCTGACAGCAGAGGGGCAGGGCTCTGCCCTAGGAGTGCTGACAGTGCCCAAACACAACCCTCCGAGCTCCAACATCATACTGTGCAAAGCAGGTGTTGTCAGGATCTAAATGTTCTTTCCTGTGTTATCTGTGGCTGTTATCGGGTGAAGCCACTGCCAGAAGGTTGGATAGTATAAAAGAAAACATACCAGTGACCCTTAAATTATAAAAATGCCTAAAGCTTGGGACCACCTGGAAGGTGATGTTAGGAGAGAAAAAGAGATGACCGATGACTTTCTCCTTTTTTTTTGTTCTGGTTGCTCTTGTCACTCCAAATGCCAACCCTTCACAGCCTTATCCTGCTCCATCTTAGCGTTAGTTTAACAGCATGGATAGTTTCCTTTGCCTGTGGCAATTTAGGGCTAGTCCATCTGGAAAGACCTGCCACAATGCGTGTGGGAATTCATTTTGGCAGGAAGGAATACCAGTTACTTCTCCTTAATGACTGACAGGGTCCCTGTAATTATAGTTACACAAGCTGATATCCTGTGTGCTTCTCTCCTACCCCCAGTGGGGATACATCCTCTGTGTTTGTATTTGCAGTTTCCTCCCTCACTGGAACAGAGGAGAGAGTTGTTGAAACCTGTTTTGATTTAGTCTTCTTTCTATGCAAACCACTGTTTCCCTCTTTATGGTGTTTGTTCACGTAAGACCTTTTGAATGTGTTTGTAGAAGATAAGGGATCCCTGATCTCTCTCCCTGATCCTTATTCTGCCAGTATCAGATTTTTTTTGCATGACTTGAAGATCCCTCCTGCTAAGCTTCTCTGGGTTTTGAATCTCTTTTGGGCACACAATGCAAAGAAGGGACCAACAATGCAGAGAGGAGACCCACAGCAGAACCACCCAATGTAGAAGTGGAGCTGTCTGAGCCAAGCAGCCAACATAATCCTTCTTCTGTCACAGGCTAAAAAATCCCCCCAAAATATGGAATCATGTGGGAAGCATCCAAAGCAAAAGCAGTATTTATGAATTAGATTCTCCAGAATACTCTTGCTGTGAGGTGGTGACCAAAAAAAGCTCTTTAAACGGCAGTGTCATGTGACAAGCCCAGAGCCTGAGACTGCTCCCCATTTGGTTTTCATTATTTAATAGAAGTTAGATTGACAGAAAGCTCTTTAATGAAAGGCCTTAAGAAAGAACATATTGTTGATCTGGAAAAGCTGATAAACAACTGGCAGCCATGCATGGTATTTTCATACTAAAGCAACATAAAAAGATTCCCTCCCCTTTCTCCCCCATACCCCCTTGTTTCTTTTTGGAATAATGTGAACATATGTTTTGTCCCCATGAAAGGGACGTGATTTTGATCAAGGCTTTGGCATGTCCAGTGAGCCTAAAGCAATTTTTGTGTTTGCAAATAACAAAAATGATCTTTTTAAGATTGGCAGCCTCCCACCCTCACATGGAACAAACCACCTCACAGCTTTTACTGTGACACACAGGCTGGCAACCGGCTTTCCAATGAGACAGGGGGAGTCTACACAGCACTGCTGAAACCTGATCATCTCCTCAAAATGAGTTTTGTAACTGAAGCAATGGCTTGCTTCCTCAACTGGTGTCTGCAGTCAGATCCAGGGAGCTCTAATGCTTTCCACCACGTAATAATTAGCCGGCTGTGGCCTTTGTGACGTTTGAAAAAGTCTGTATCAGTACCTAAAGACTCATCACTGAGTTTCTTAATTTCCCATTAAAGTAAATAAACATGTAGTAAGAAATATTTACTGTCAAGCTCTAAATGCGTATTACTGCACTGTGCTGTTTGTCAGGCCTCGTTCTGGTGTATCTTGCCTGTGATCTGCCCAGGCGTTCGTTAACATTTTCCTCTGTAAGAGTGTTTAGGGTATTTCATCAATCATGCATGCAGTTCCTTTGTCGTCTTTTGCAAGAGTGATGTGGTTTAATTTATAAGAACCATGTTGAGAACATGTTTCCTTTCAAAAAGTGAAATCTCTTCTTGCCAGTAATTCATCTGGAATGGGCAGGAACAGTGAACAACTTTGGCTGGTTTTGAGGACCTACCTTTGCTCCAGAAGGCTTATTGATTCTTCATGCTGCCAGCCCTGGCAGCCTTCTTGAAGGGGTCAGTATAGTAATTAGGACACTACGTGGATGCCACAAACTATAAACCACTCTGACAAAGTCCAGGTCTAAACATACGGTTGGAAATATTCCACCATGCAGAGAGGGAAAGAAGCATTTCAGTGATCTAGAACATGCCCGAAGATACTCAAGATGCTTTTAAAGAAGATGTGAAAGGATTCCAGAGTTAACGCATCTTCCCCACGCAGTCTTGGGGTGCATGCCCCTGTGTACGGTGCGGAGAGTTGGGCTCTGCTTTGAGCTTTGGAATTATTAAGAAATGAAATAATCAAGTGCCTTCCCAAGCAATGATCATGAAGCTTCTTTGATCGTCCTTCTACCTTGACTGATACTTCAGTCCAGAACTTGATGGAAATCTGGGCAGAAGAGGAATAGAAAATAAAAGGTGCTGTGGGATGTCACATGTCTTGGCACATTGCTTTTGATACTGGCCTTGAGACTGGGAGGCTGTGGCTCACATCGCTGTAGCTACATGAGCTCATGTCTGTGGTGTTCACATGCTCCCACTTTCCGGTGAAACACGAGAGGGTGCGTTGGCATCACATGAAGAAGCTTTTTTGTCTCTTTCAAATGTCAGCTTTCCCTCTGGAGACTTGTTAAGCACAAAATGACAGTGTCCCCAGGTCATGCATTACTCAGCAGCAACATGAGGCCCCCAGATGTGCTGCGGCTCCAGTTCACAGGATGTTCTTTGTCCAGGGGACAATGTTCCAGTTTTGGGGAGGGTGGTGGTTTTTTTGTTTTGTTTTGTTTTTGTTTAAATGCATCTGGTTAGAAAAGGCAGGAGCCAACGTACTGATTTGACTTGAACTTGAGGCATCATTCTCAAAGACAGAGATCCTCCCATTTCCCATTCTGTCTTCAGCTCTTGAGAAGAATAGGGCATGCTTCATATGGGCATTAAAGACATGGTCCTGCACTGCTGTCCTTCACGCCTGGAGTGTGCATGGAAGTCAGGATGTATTCCATATCCTAAGTAGTCATTAGCATCTTCTCAGGCCATAGCTGATCCTTAGAGAGCAAATGAGTTACAACAGACCAAATATGTTAAAGCTCATGTTGCCCTCCGTTCTGACCATATCATAGCAATTTCCCAGGCTGAGATGGCTTTAAGTTGTCACAGTTTGCAGAGCAAGTGAGGCTGAGATGTGGTGGTTTTACAAAGGTCTTTTCACTTCAGTTTGGAATTGCTGCAGCATATGGACGTGTTTAGGGATTGCAGGAAGGATAACTGTGTTTTGTAATAATTATAGATATAAAACTGAGTTTTCTTCTGGTGGCACATGTGTGAAAGACTGCTCCACTTAAAGATTTATCAGGCACAAGAGCACACAAAGGGGTGTTTGTACTCCATCCAAAACTTCTCATAAGCAGTTCAGTTGCCCAGCTCTGAGTCTTCACCGTGAGTTCATATGCCAAGGGTGCTCTGCAACTTCAGACACACAGCGTATGCCAGTTGAACTCAACTGATTTCAACAGGACTTGGTTGCTTTTCCCCACACCAGCACATCCATATGGCTTAAGCTTTTTTTGTTTGCTGTTGCATAAACATAAAATAATGAAGTAAAGCTTAGGAATATGCCAGAGAAGGCACAGTGTGCCTCATATGAATTCAACATGTCACTTGTCTTTATGGAAAAAGGAAGATGCATTTTGGCCCAGTTAAAGGTACTTTGTAAAGAGACATATGAGGGGTGTTGCATAGTTACTCTGGGATTTCGTCGGCAGCAAGAAGAGAAACGGATGTCTTCTCTAAGAGAAACTTTTCTATGAGAGAATGATCCTGAATTCATACAGACCAATAAGTGGCATAGGACTCACTGGGAAATGCTCTCAGTGTTACCGTCAGCTGTTGTGGATCACGGGCTTTGTGTGTACCAGGTCAGCAGCGTGGTCCATATGTCTGTCGACACAGGAATATTCTAGAATGGGAGGAGTTGTTACTGTGTGAGCATCCATCTACTGTGCAGAGATCTTCAGCTGATTGTAGATTTTATAGGCCCTTCTTCCAATGTTGGTGCTGTTGTATTGCCTGATTTGGGGGTCCCTGTGGGCACCTCTCATTGCTCCTGCTGATCAGATGCTGTCTGTGCTGACAGAGATATGGAATCTCAATAACTGTCCATGGCCAAGTTTCTTGGTTTGTGGAAAATAATATAGGACCAGGAAGGAGATCCAAAAGTTAGAGGAAAGGACTCAGAATACATTTTTTTCCCCCAAGAATTTTAATAGTTTTAAAATATGATTATTTTTAAAATGTAAAATAATAGAGTAATTTTAGGAAGTGCTTTTAGGATTTTGATAAAATAAGGACAGAAAGGCACTAAACCTGGAAAGAAAAGGTTCATTTGAGCCAAAATCATATTACAATTAAGTGTGTTTCTGTAACAGCTAATAGCATCAACAGGATTCATATTAAACTTAGGAAGAGATATGTCCCCAAATCACTTGAGTGTTATTTACCCTTTAGTAGAAAGAGATATGGTGAGATCTTGTCTAATAAAAAGCACTGATTTGGATAAAATAAGCCATGAAGGGGGCTACAGGCAGCAGAACCAGGCTGTTTATGAAACCTTATTGCGGTGCTGACCCAATGAACTGTGCAAGAGGGGCAGCGTTCAGCCACTCCATCATCAACAGGTGCTGACGTCCCAGCGTTTGAAAATGTGCCGCTAACTTGGTGTTTTTGACTAGGGGGCAGGCTCGACTTGCGGAAGTAGAAATCTAGAACAGTTTTGAAAATCCTGTAAGAAAAACCAATTTATTTTCTAGACATGAGTTTGGAAGGAATGCACACCGGGGATCATGTCTTTGCCTTCCGTATAATCCATTTGACCTCTACTGAATGGTATTGCGAGACAGCTTTTCTCTCTCTTTACACATCCCAAGTTTGTGATCTAAAGTTAGGAAATAAAATGGACTCTTTCCTGTTAAAATTAATTATTACAATAAAAAAAAAGCATTAGCTTCTCAACGCTTGTATCTGGTCATTAACTGGTCAGAGTAGCATGGTAGTGTCACAGAATTAATGATTACTCTTTCAGAATGTCCAGCCTCTGTTGAATTGCTGTGCTAGAAGAACGCATGGTTTTGAGTCCTTTTATTATTACCCAAA
Source organism: Eurypyga helias (assembly GCF_000690775.1). Lineage (NCBI taxonomy): Eukaryota > Metazoa > Chordata > Aves > Eurypygiformes > Eurypygidae > Eurypyga > Eurypyga helias. Next base: position 59,750 of record NW_010258515.1, read on the forward strand.
GTCATGTCTCCCAGCCCTGCAGCGTCAGATCCTTTGAACCACGAAATGCTCAGCTGGGCACAAACTGCTGAATTTTTCCCACCATTTTTATCAGGTTGATTTATGACACTAATATCCATGGGGGAGGTAGTAACTGCCATATGGTGTGTCTGACACAGGGATCTCCAAAAGGAAATCGCAGCGAAGTAGGCACTGTGCTGTCCTATTTTCCCTTGCAGGGCATATGAAGGCTGCAGGAACACGGTCTTCATTAGATATAGGACATCAATCCAGATTTTCTGCTGGAGAAATTGACAGTCAGAACTCATCACAAACCAATCAAATAAATCCCAGAAGCTACTGGTGCAGCCCCTAGGAGCATTAAAATAGATGTCCTCCACATGAAAGATGGGTAAACCAGAAGGGACTGGCTCCCTTTTTTATAACGGTTGTAATTCTGAATCGAGCATCCCTTTGAATTTAACCACTATTGGGATATGCCTGTTTTTAAAGGAGTCCCATCCCCTTTCTAGATTTTTTTTTTTTTAACTTACTCATTAAAATTGTATTTTCATCCTTGTAGAAGCTGGATTGGTGTCATGGGAGCCTGCTGTAGGTCCAGCTGTAGGTCCATGATTTCAGTGCTCATAGAACTGGATTAAGGATGGAAATTGAGAGACAAGGATAAAAAACAGTGGAATTCAATATCTTTCTGAGCTTGAGCTGTGGTACTGGTGAAGTCATACACAGAAATTTCTGTGAAATAACTCCTCTGAGTGTTGGATATGCAAAGGAACTCTGACCGAGCACCATGAGAAGCAGATTCTAGCCTCCTTGCGCCTGTGTAGACATTGAAGTTTAGTCTGAAATCTATGCTGGTATTTTTTTAAACCCTCTCCAAAACCTACAGGAAAAGTTAGGTATTTTAACAAATATTTTAAGGCATTTAAAGGGAAGGAAAGAGCTTATAATTAACATCTCTCTCAATCTCCTGTTTTTCCTTCTACTTAAAAAACATCTGGACTCCAGTGTTGACAGATAAACTCCTTAATCTCTTTACTTATGTTAAATGTGCTCTCCAAGTTATATTTTTCACTTCTAATTTAGTGGCATCTGAAGGGGGTGTGTGGGGAAAGTGAGCCAAAGGCTGAAACGTTTGGAAGAGAACTGGTGCCATAACTTTATTGTTGGAAACACACCTGAACAATGGATGCCCGCAGACCTTGTGACTACCTACAGCAGTCTTGGCAGCTGGTGGTGGGTGAAGTCTTCTCCGCTTGCAGAAGTCAGGCTGCAGGCAGGCTGAGCGTGCAAGGACCGTCTGTGTCTGGTGTTGAAGTCACTGAATCCCAGACCGATGGGCTTTGCTCACACCTGCTTTCCTCCTGAACCCACCCAGAGCTGGTTTAAAAGCTTTGTAACTACTAGTATGTTCTATGGTCATAGAATCATAGAATCATAGAATGGTTTGGGTTGGAAGGGACCTTAAAGATGATCCAGTCCCACCCCCTGCCATGGTCAGGGACAGCTTGCACTAGACCAGGTTGCTCCAAACCTCATCCAGCCTGGCCTTGAACATTTCCAGGGTCCTTCTATAGATTCCTGTGCAAAACTAGTGCTGTATGGACAATTCCTTTCTGGCCTTTGGTGAATTCGAGCTGCTGTGGATGAACCCAAAGCAGCTTCATTCTCTTGGGAATCTCTTATAATGTTGCCAGGAATAGCAAACTGTTAATTCCGTGGCAGTCACTTTTCAAGGGTTTGTGAAAGGCCTTTTGCCACGTGACACTGTTAGTATCTAAGGTTTAATAGAAGGTTGAACGACAAAATCTGGCATATAATTGCATTTAGAGCTGTGAAATCCAAGATTACTTGCTAAATATAAGCCTGTTTTCTGAAATTTTTCTCCCATGACAAACAGGCAGCATGCCCTGTTAGGAACCTCCCGCGTCTCTGAAGATCAATTTTGTTTAGTCACGTTTGCTTTGTGGCAATCGGCTGTCAGAGGTGACTTTGTGCGTAGTAAATCTGCTCTGTCACCTAAAGGGAGAAAGGCACAAAGTCACATGTGCTGTAAAGTGTAATGGACGCCCCTCAGTACTGCTGATAAGGGTTTGGGTCTCCTTACCAAGGGTTTTTCCTTAAAGCACCATCTCCTAGAATAGGTGATTCTGTGGTGCTTTTGGTTTTTGGAATTAAAAGTTTGTCGTTCACAAAATTACAGGAAAATTCTTAAAATCACAAGCCCAATAAGCCAAGTAAAACAAAAGTCAAGAGTTAAGAATATGGTGGTTATTGTTTTAGGTTTTTCTGTAAACTCAGTGCTTTCCTTGGGAATTGTAGAAGGAGAAAGGGTCCTGACTCTTGAGTCCTTGGAGTTTCCAAGGCTAAGGAAATAATTCTTCATGGAGTGGGGGGATAGCAAAAGCCTGTGCCTGGAATACATGGTAGAAAATGAAGATCGTCCAGACACCTGCACTGACATTTTTAAGGCAATCTCAATTTTCACTTTTCTGTCCCACACTTCATAAATGAATAATTGCAAGACATTTCAAACAGTCTTCATTTCTGCCTCAAGTCAGAAGGTATGTCAGTAAGAAACGGTGACTAGAACTGAGCAAATAGGAAAAAATCCTTATGGATATTATTTCAAATTCCAAAACGCATTTGGTTGGCCTATGTTCAAAAGCCTCGCATGTTAGCTGTGTGGAAACACTTGGGTGCCAGTGTTTTACTAGCAAATAAGGATTTTAAAGCTCAAATACTTCACTGAGTCATTGGAAGTGAATTTGGTAATTTGGACTGTCTAATTCAAATTTTGCACTGTGTTAAGCGCCACATTCATTTAGGCGGCAGCATCACGGACCCGAGTCCTTTGCATTTCCCTCAGAGTGTAGCTGAATGTTGGTTAGTAAACAGTCTGTGGCATTCAGAGGAAAAAAGACTCAGAATTCTCTAATTTGAAATAGTGGAAGTTGCAGATAGCGAAGCATTTGCAGGAAACAGTGAGCTACTGTGTTTGTAATATTTATAATTTAAAAGGACGAAGAGGCGTACTGCTGATGCATCTAAAGCTGTTAGCAAGGAGCTGACAGCGAGAATGTTAGAGAAGCTACAGGCAGTTCTTGCTTTTCATAGAAATTTTAGATGTGCAGTCTTACATCCCTTGCTGGTATCTGTGCAGCTAAGATGTGAAGAACAAACCTCTGCTCCTCCAAAGGCACCCTTCCCAAATACTCAGCCCTGGATCGCAGCAGATGCAGTAGGGAAGTTGAAAGTCTTGACAACTCCAGGTTTATCAAGCAACTAACACTTAATCCATGCCAGCTGCCTGTGGTTTCCTTCCTACCACTGCCAAACCAATACTAAATATGGGTTTCATATTAAAAATAAATCTTTTAGTATATTACAAGATGGTTGTTTTTCTTCAAGTATGCAAAAGCATGAGGAATCAGGCTAAATATGGAGCATTGTGGACAGTTTTCTTTCAGAGTAAAATACTGGTGGTCTGAATTCAGGCCTTTCTTATCATTATTTGTCACCAGCCATGACTTAATGGGCCGTAAACTGGAGGGGGAAGAAGGCTGGAGTCTGGGCTGGTGTAGTGCTAAGGATGTGTATGGGAGGGAGGGAGAAAACATGAGTAGCAGATATGTAATGAATGTCTAGAAGTTTGCTGTTGTAGTGGATGAGCAGAGGTGGTTGTTTAGAGCTGAGACACTAGGATGTGTATGGGAGGGAGGGAGAAAACATGAGTAGCAGGTATGTAATGATTAGATATCTAGAAGTTTGCTGTTGTAGTGGATGAGCAGAGGTGGTTGTTTAGAGCTGAGACACTACTCAAGAAGTACCCTCCCAAGTCTCATTGCT
>NW_010258515.1:63654-71451 GCF_000690775.1 Eurypyga helias
CCCAAGTCTCATTGCTTTCCCTTCCTGCTGGCCTGTGTGCCAAGTGCCCTAATGGGTCCTTTTGTCTCTACATAGAAAGTTTTCTCCCCTGCTCTCTTGGACTGAGCTAGCTGTAGAGAGCCGGGAGCTGAGCACTCTTCCCAAACCATGCAGCTCCATGCTGGCCAGGAGGGACAAATAGGCGTGAGGAGTTGGAGTTCTCTCAGATGAGAACTGAGAGCGTGCGATCAGGAGAGCTGCTTCACTCCGGGCTTGTCAGGTATCTGAACTATGGCACTGCCTGCAAGGAGACAGAGTTTTCGTTTGTAATGTCAGAACACCACCACCTGCCTTCAGAAGGGGTGGACCTGACACAGGATCTCTATGATGGCAGACGGGTGGAGTGGGAGAGCCTTGGAGACCATTGCCTTTTGTAAATCTCTCTGTAACTGTAACTGCAGGTTACATAATTGTTGTGAGCAATCCTGGTGTTTACACCATCCATTACGAAGTCCCTTGGCAAGTGCCCACCTGCCACAGCTGAGCCAACGTAACCAGCCAATTTCTGATCTCACATCCCCACAGCCCCACCGAAATGGCTGTGGATTTATATGGATCTGCATGAGGTCAGGACCTGGCCTGGGATCCACAGGGATGGTCAAAGTTGGTGTGTGGAGCTACAGACAAACCCCTGCCTCTCTGCTGGTCGTGCAGGCTGTGAATCCTTTTAAGGCTGCATTGCCATAACTTTTAGGTTGATCTAGCAATTGAAAAATATTATTTCTAGTTGTCAAAACAGAAAAAAGTACAAGAAATATGGATTTCACATCCTTGCGCAGAGCTTCTGGCAGCTAGTATTCTTATTGCACTTGTAATGACAAATAATGTTAACCTTAGCCATTTTGCTTGGCACTTGGGATTGTGTTTTTTACACTCATTATTCCGCCCAGAACAGGGAACAGTTTGTAATCACTGCTTCAGTTTTTCAACAGCCTCATGTCCAAAAACAAGGCAAAAGCCAAGGATTAAATGCTTTTTTGCATGGGAACAAAATCAGTCACACAGCCACATCAGTCACGGGATCCTCCAGGTCATAAAACACCTGGCTTTGGAAGACAGTAGAAAATGCCTCTGTTCTCTCACAAAAATGGCCTGTATTGTGAGCCCTGGAAGATTCCAACACCAGGGATTTTGGTCAGCCAAGCATTGTCTTTGGTTCTCTTCAAAGACCTCTCCTATGTTGCTCCTTTTCTTCACATCTGACCATCTGAGTATTGCTCCCCAGATTTTGTTTTGCTACGAGCTTGCAAACACATAAGAAAGGGAAAGTGGAACAGAACAGAAAAGAGAAGTTCCTGAGTTCAGGATTTGCCTGGGTGTGGTGTCAGTGAGACTCAAAGGTTTTAAAAGAAGGCAAGAGCTGTGGTCATACTGTGACAGCGATATAAGACAGACTGTGCTGTCTACTACATCGTGTGTCACCTTCTTGAGAGGCCTGAAGTGGCCCTTCTGTCTCAAAGCTATCAGAGTGTCCTTTTCCATGGGTGCAGCCAGACATGTCAGTAGTGGCTAATCTTTTAGGTGGGATCCTTCAAGAACTCAGCGGGCAGGTAGGCATGCAGCGCCCGAGGGGACCTCCTTGTTCGCTGGGGCCATTCTCTGCATACTCCAGGATGAACAGTCATGCTCTACGATTTCATTCATAAGTTCTTCAAGCCGAAGGCAGTGTGCACAGTCAAATGATATCCTGTGTTTTCAGCACAGGGTGGTCTCCTTAGTTTTTTGGAAGAATACTCCAGAGAGCTTTTAAAAAAATGGATGTGATACAAGCAATTACTACGTTGAATATTTCATTGCTAGACTTGTAAATATGCAAACCCATCTGGTTGGACCATATTTTAAGAAAGATCCTAGCTCATGTTGTTTCAAGGAATGGGAATGTTATGATATGCCGTAAATTAAACAGTGAGATCCTGCACAAAGAGTTTTCCTTCCCCATCATGTTGTAGACGATCTCGAGGAATACTTCTTAGTACACCAAGGAGAGAATAATACAAAAGCTAAACCTAGAAAACCTTCACTGGAACTGACCTAGCTATCATCCCCACCCCGCTATCCAATTCTGCAATAAAGCAGAAGCTAATCAAATGCCATGGAGCTGTTCAGGGTGCAGGGAAGTCTCCCACGTACCACAGATATTTACTGAACAACCTTAGTATCTTGAATCAAAACAAATGGGGCAGCTTTATCAGTAGACTTTCTCTGCTTTTCTAACCCTGTTTCTCATGCAAGTTCATTGTAATAATCCAGGCTGGAAGTTGTCCAGGCAGCTGGTGGATGTTGTCATTCTTCCATTGACTTGACAATGGAGGTGTGGGCCAAGAGTGGGAACCTGGAAGAATAATTGCCCTGACCACAGAGGGGTGGGATAAGGCATCGTTGGCAGTTTTGGAAGTAGTAATTACTAAGAGTCATGCAAAATCCTCTCCATCTCTTTCTGAATAATTGGAAAGATTCAGCTCTGCATGCCATCACTGGGTTTTTTTGGCTTGGAGAGGTATTTGGAGCTTCATTCATTACTTGTTATAATCCCTTCCAGTTCAGCTGTGCTGAAAATGAAATATTTACATTAGAAATAGCATCATCCCTGCCAATAACTGAACTGCCCATTGTAGAACCTGTGAGGGAAATGAAGTCTTTATAGTGCACTTTGCTATGCCATTCTCTTGATCACTCAGGTTTTGCTCTCTTGGTACCATAATGTATGTGTGACCTTCAAAATAAACTATGAGCACAGCCAGTTTTCTACCATATATAATTAGATTTTCAAATTTTTCCCTTTTGAACTATCTACCACTTGAATCTATGACCAGTTTTTGGCTAGGTCTGCTCTCTTCAGACTTCGCCTTACTCTCTGCAGATTTATATTGCCCTGTTAACACAATTCGAGTCCAAACACTACATCACAAGTGTGGGCTTTTGGGCAGCTCTCCAGCTATGTGTTGAATCTTTCTCTTTTGCCTTGCTTTTAATAATTCTATTATATGTGGACAGAGCTGCTGCTGCTTTTAATGCATGTCTTGTTGAAGCTTTGCAGGCTCCTTCAGATTTACACAGGACTCTGTTATAAAAGGAGAAACTAAATCTCTTATCCATTCCACTCCCAAATCTGTGTGTTTCTCTTATTTCCAAACACTTCATTTAGAAAGCTGGCCAGAGAAGCCTGAGCTAATGCCACGTGCCTCATGCAGTTCGGTTGTTTAGTCCAGAGAAGCTTTGCTTTCATAAACTTTTTTAGAGATATAGAATTAAATGTGAAACATGAGTCAAACAGTTTTTGGATGTGTTTAACTTGGAACACTTTGTAGTTGTGATGTCCTGATTCAGTACAGGAGAATGTATTCTTTGCCCTCAAACAGCTTTGTAAGATGGCTATCAACTGGATAGATATGTTCTTACTCATCTCGCTCCTGACTCATTTGCTTTGGTTTCTCTATCTCCAGCAAGGCAAACCAAGAAACTTTGTCAAGGAAACTCGCATTTGCATACCTGTGATTTCAAAATTGAAAGAAAGCCCAGATCTGCAGGAAATATTCCTGTCCTTGAAAGGATTTAGTGCAGGCAGGCACAGAATCTGCTTTGGGCTACCACTGTAGCAGAAATACTTTATGCAGACCAGGTATGAGCGAGTGGTTAGGTCATCCTTGAACGTATCCATATAGTGAAACGCTCATCTAATCCATAAACCCGTAGGCAAACCCCATCCCTGTTTAATATCTGAAGGGCCACCTGGGGATTTGAAAGGCCCTTTGGTCCAGGTTTGAGTAATTCTTTACCCTGATTCTTTCACCTCAAGGGTCTCTGTACCAAAGCACTCGCATGGATACTCCAGTGTCTCCTATACCATTTTGCACTCCTGTTGATCAGCTCTGCCTTTTTATCCCCCTGGCTTCACCTGAATGACCTTGGGTTTACCCTTTCACTGCCAAGCCTGGCTTGCAGACCGCAATACATGCAGCACGTGGCTATCAACAGAGTATGCATGTCACTTCTGGTCAACCCTGCTTGGTACTGAGGGCAAGACGACATCCTGACTTCTCGGGAGGTTGGCCTAGGCAACGTCAGTTGGTACCTGGCTTGAGGAGAAAAGGCTTGATATGCAATTCCTGGCATCATTTTGTTTCCAGAGATACTCAGGCTCCTTCTGGTGGGAGCAAACAGACCTGCCCCCCTCTCTCTCCGGCATGGGTTCTTCCTTTTTCTGTACCTGTTTCCAAGCTGAGCTCTACACTTGTGGCCTGTTTAATCCTCTCTTCTGTGGGCTGAGGGCACTTCTGTGGTGGATCGCTTTGCTCCAGCCGAGTGCTAGAGCAGGTATCCACAGGGAGTCCAGACTGGGCTTTCCACAGTCTTTCTAAGAGCCATTACACCCCTCCTGGCAAATTGTCTTGCAGTGGTTTCCCCCAAGGTGTCTGGAGCTCATCTGTGCTGGATCAGACAATGGTGCCAATCGCTGGCCGTGCCCTCACGTTGAAGAGCTTTGTACCGCATGTAAACATTGCTTATCCGTGACTTCCTGTCCTGCGAACACGGCACAATGATTAGTTTGGGCATGAAAAAAAAATAGTGGTTATCTACAGTTGCCGTATCTGTCCTGTATCAAGGTCAGAGCATTCCTGACCCAAGTTCTGGCTCGGATGGCTTGGGGCTCTTTGCGCGCTACATGGTTTAAAGGTTTTCTGCAACAAAAATCTATTCAAAACTCTGATGGAAAATGCAGAAAAAGCAGGGCATGGTCTGTTATCCTAAGTCAGCTCGTGGAAACTTGTTGCCAATTGAGCCAATATTTTCCACTCATCTGAGATAGTAATGGAGGTCAGTGCTCATTTATTACCTCAGCTGGCCTAAAATGTCAGCAGTGGTTGTTTATCTCAGCTAAGCACCTCATGCAGCTACAAGCTGTAGCCTTGGCTGCTTGACAGTGCAAAACCAAGAGGGACTCTGTCTGAAGTCATGTTTTCTTCAGTTACCTCTGGCCAGATTTGTTCTTCTACCCTAGCTTGGTCATGTTATTTGTAACAGTTTGGCCAAAGATGTGCCCATGTACAGCAGGAATGAAATGACAAGCCACAGTGGAAGTGGGAGGGTTATCGGGAGAAAAGAGGTTGTGTCTGTATGAATGGCTCTGCGTTAGTTATCCCAGTGTGCTGGGTCCCCTTGTGAATGTTTGAGGCCTTACCTGGGGCCTGCACTGTCTATGTGAAAGAACAGTGCTAATATGATCAGCTTTGGCAAGTTATTGAGTCAGACCTCTTGCCATAATCCAGACTTCCGTTTCAGTAGTTACTGGGCTATCAATAAACTAGTCTCTTCTGTGGGAACAGAGTTTATGTGCAAAAGATCCCGTTAAAGCCTTTTTTAAAAAACCAAAACAAATGATACCTGTAATTAGTTGCTACAGTAAATTAATGAAATTCAGGTTTCAGCCTAAAAGCAAGCTTAAAAACATTACCTTTTGGAATTTCATATTTCTTCACAAACTGGCAAACATAACAGATCCCGTTCCCTCAGTTCTGGATCCAGACATGTTTTCTTCTTATTTCTGTAGCTGTAGGCACACTCCAGATTCTGAACACGCGGTGTTTGTTCTACCCTGGAAATCTTCAGAGATGGACAAAAGGGTTCCTCCAGATTCTGTCAAAGTTTGGATTTATGTGCAGACAGAAAGGGTGGAATTTTACTCTTGCGATTGGGTGCTGGTCTGTATTTGACATACCTATGTTTTGTAAACAGATCTAAAATTGAGGCAAGCAAAACCAGAGCCTCTGCGGGTTGAACTTCCCTGAAGATGTTGTTTGGGGTAGAGATGTTCACTTGTCCTCTTGAAAGGAATCAAACATATTTCCTGCTTAAAGTGTCTTCACTCCTCAAGGAAGAGCCTGGCTTAGTTACTTCCAGATATCTATTTTTTTTTTTAGAAATCTGATATTTGAACGTATGGGAGCAGAATTTCCATTTCAGCTCAGAGAGCTCAGGGTGTTTACAGCTGTTCCCTTTATTACTTCACTAAATTCTACCTCTTCGTGATTCTTCCACATCATACTGCTGAGTTTTGCTGCCCTGTGACTGGTATGCAAAACCATTGCTTTGCATTTATGACTGTTCCTCTCCAAAATTCAGTTCTTCTATTTTAACAGCCCTTTAATCTCCTGTAATGTACTTCCATGTTCATTTTAACATCTTTGTTGGTTGCTCTAGGTTTATTCCCTTCAAATTTTTTTCTTCTTTTCTTCCTTTTTCCTGTTACATGTGATACATCGGTTTGTGATTAGCAGATGAGCAGATCAAGCCACCATCGAACCAGGCCGTGGTTACAGATTTGAAATGTACCTTCACTATGGAAGGTAATGAGCTGCTGAGCAAGCTGCTGAAGGGATTGACGGTTGTTTACCACATCAGTCTGAGCCAGTGATGATGAGGGGATGTTTTTCTAACCTTCTGCTACAAGGGGTTGGAGTTCTGCAGGGGTCACTGGTGGGGTGTTTGCCAGCCATGATGTTTATCATCCAAGGTTTTTCCAAACAGTGTGAGAATCTCCGTCATCACAGAGTTACAATAGTATGTTTGTCACTCTTGTCCACTGGCATCTGTGGTATGAAGAGGACAGGGCATCGTGGGGGTGTAGTTCTCTTGCGATGTTTGCTGTCTTAGTCTTGTGTGGTCTTTGCCAATATGTGTTTATTTCCCTTGCGATAGCTGATGTGCTTTTATTTTCCATCCAGGGAAATGTCTGACTGTCTAAAAATGTTACGTTTTCACCTGTGTTAAGTCAGAGGAAAGAACAGAGAGAAAGTTAACCTGAGACAGAACCACAGATTTTTACTCCACTACCTTTGCTTTCCTTCAATGATCCTGAAATTTTAGTGAATCTTTAGTGAATTTTTCCACCATTGTGAGGAATAAGACACGAGGCTTAACTTCATGCACACGCAGACACGCGTAGATATGACAGTTCAGTTGTAGAATCTTTTATGGGCATCTCTTGTTGTTCTCTAGGATTTTGGCTGCAGCCTTATTTTCCTAGACATCTCATCGGTCACAGACGGAGGGAAATGAAAGGCACTTTCCTATGCAGAGAGGAAAGAGTTGATCCAGTTTATACTGGGTATATTTGCTGAGAATTCAGTGTCAGAGGGGAGAATCAGTCCTCCAGGATCTTTTGAGGCAGCCCATGCAAGACCATGGGGTGTTTCTTTTGGAGTTTTTAAGGGGTTGGTAATCATGTTTCAAGTAGAAAGAGCATCCTTCTCTCATTAGAACTATGTTATGAATATTAAGACTAAATGATGATCCTATTTCTTTTTCTCAGGGATGGTTGTTTTGTTTTGGTGGTGGTTTTTTGTTTTTGTTTTTTTTTTTTTTGATATAGAAGGGGAAATTATGGGAGAAAGCCAGAACCAGAATAGATACCTCCTGCATTGTGTGGTGACCTAGAACAAAGCTCAAGATGTATGAACTCAGGAAATTTCAGGTCAGGACGGTTGTGCTCTATCTTTGTCCTTCCTCATCATTACAGATTTATCTGCTACCTTTAACTATAGTAACAGTCAGGATAACATTGTCTTGGTGAGAGCATGTTTTTCTCCTTTTTTGCTTTCACTTTTTCTTTCCCCCATGTATCCAGACAAACACAACCTTAGGGAGCAAGCAAAGATGTAAACCACTGAGCTGTTGGAATGGTAGCTGTGTTTGGATAACCACTGATTGGTCTCAGCATCTTGTGTCCACACTTGTCCTCTAAGATCACGCCATGTAGAA
>NW_010258515.1:71464-78588 GCF_000690775.1 Eurypyga helias
TACAGCTGTACCTGACTGGCTAATGCTTGGGACATGGGTGCCAAATGAAAGCATGAATGGCTCCTGAGAAGCTGGGCTGTATCTGCTACTGACTGGTGGTAAATAAAATGTGAATAAACTGAGCGAAATTCCATGTGGAGTAAACCCCACGTTTTCTTTCAGCTGGTACTGGAGTGTGGTCTGTCTCTTCTGTGGTAGTCTTACTGGTGAGGAACTGGGGAAGTAGGGAACTGTAAACCCATTTGGTTCAGATAATCCATTACATGAACTCTGTTGCTGAGGAGAAGGAAAAAACCCACAATATTTATTTAGAAAGTGCAGCTTGTTCCCATTTGTGACCAAGCAAATTAAGAAGAATGAGCTTTGTGGAAGTATTTTTGAATGGGGGGAAAGGGGAGAATGAACCCTGTAGTCATGAAACCCTGTGAAATAAGATTATTTTTTCCTAACAAAAAGAGCTCGTTAGGAAACTTTAATGTACAAGCCACCTAGCACCATAATGACCTCTGCTCTCAGTCTGTTCAGCTCCCCTTCTCCACAGCTTTCCACTTCAGCGTCCACAGCTCTCCTCCCACGGATCCTCCTCCCCTTTCCTCTCTCCTTCGCCATTCCTCCATTTGGGGTATGAGGGAAATGAGCCGAGGGGTCCTCCTTAGAAACCCGTCTCCCTGTGAGTTCCCACAAGACTGAAGTAGGCTCTCACCTCAGGATGGAAAAGAGGCAGCTGTCACCCATGGATGCAGGGCACAATGCACCCAACCTCTGTCAACAAGAGAGGTCTGAGTCAAACTGGATGTTTGTTGAAAACCCGTGACAGATCAACCCAAATCCTTGAGTCTGCAACAGGAAGTGAAAATCTGTGGTCTGGCTTGTACAGCAAAGTTGAGTTGGACAGACAACGTGTTTCCTTTGGTCTTAAAAGCTCAGAAGCTCTTCACATACTGGGGGAGAGTTAGCTTGGAGTAATACACAAATGTGAACTGCAGCGCTTTCAGAGGAGTTTAAAAGAATTAGGATCTTGACTGTCGAATGACCCATCATATCTGTTGCAGGATTTATTTTCTAGCTGCTAAGTTTCGCTCTTAAACTACTGGGAGGGGTTAACATTTTTATGTTGAATTAAGGTGTTGCATACCAGAGAAGAAATGTATGGGTCTCACTCTTGGCAAATGTACTCCTCCATGCCCTACAAATGAGTCAATTAATTTAGATTGAAAGTGCATCGGTGTCCTTTGGTGACATAGAACCACTATGAAACTCAGCAGAAATGTGGGATTGCAAGAAGTAAATGTCATATTGAGCAATTGCCACTGCGAGAGAGGGGCTCTGTTTCTAACCTAGTAAAAATTGATGGTGCGGTATGGAAGGGGGAAGAGGACATTTCTTGAGATATTCCCATAATAGTTTTGGGTTGGGGTGGCCTTTCAAAGGAGCTGTATTAACCAATGCCTTCATCCCCACAAACATTACATAAGAGCCATCGGCAAAACTAACACACACACGCTTCTTGTACAAAGGATTGAAAAATCAGCCCAGATGTTTACAAAGCAACCACAAAAGACCGGAAGAAAAACAAACATACAGAGACATTTTAAATGCAGAGCAACCAATAAACACAGGAAAAAAAAGTATCCATGTTCCTGGCAGTAGCTTTTGAACATAATGAAACCATTTGGGGCAACCCTGCTTTAAACTTGCCCCATGGCAGGTTTGAATTATCAGCTATGTTTTCATTCATCACTTAAAGTCAAAGGTTTCATCTTTCAGTAGAGGTCTACCCTTCTCTAGAAGGGCAGATGGAGAAGGTAAAGCAGATCTCCCATCTATTTCTTGATGATTAGTCTTAATTGGTTTACCTTGCATTCCCCTACTTCCCTTCTTCTGACAGCAGCTCTACAGCAAGGACAGAAAAGAGGATACTCCTGTCTTAATCTCCCTCATCTTCCTCTTTGGGCAAACCCACACTGCTCATGCTCCCCAGTTAGCCTGCAAGCTACCTAGAGACACGAGCAGTCCGGACCTTTGGAGGTCCAAAAATGCACTGGATCCCTATGCAAACTGCTGTATGTCCACTTCCCTGGGCCCTTTTCGGGGGCTCTTCAGTGGTTTGGCACATGAGAGGAGATGTGCCTAGAAACACTTTCCTCCCAGGCTGAAATGCCTTCCTGTGACAACAGTGCAAGAAAGAGGACGGTTACCTGAACAGCACAGGCTCTTGCAGAGCTGGTCCTGAGGGCATGTACTGCGTTGCAGTGAGGAGTCTCGTTTCTGCATGAGCTTCTTGGACTTATTTGCCCCAAGCCAGTACCCTTGTGATTTTTAAGTGAGAAACAAGAGCTTTTTTCTAGGAGGTATTATTTCCCTTGTCTCCTTTGTTTGTTAAGCAAGAATAGCATTGAAATGTATTGCATTTGGACAGATGCTTGACTTGGTACAATCACTCCTAAAACGCAGCTTACATTTTCCAGATGGCTTAATAACAAAGCTGATTTAATATTCTTTGCACATATATAAAAGTATTAAATGATCTCACAAATTCCTGTGCCTAGATAAGGTGGTCCTCAACCCAGGACTACCAGACACAAAGCTAATTTGGATCCCCATATAAACTTCACAATTTGAGCTGTTGCTAATTAATGTATCCATTAGCCTATAGTGAAGGTACTAGAAACAGGTTGTAGAAGCAGACTGTACTTCACCCCTAACCGCTACAGAACACTGTAAAATCCATTTGCTTCCGCTTCTGGTGTCCTGAATTTGCTGAAGAAGGTCATGGCTTTTGTCCTCCTCTACCTACAAGGCAAAATGCTTGAAGAAAAGAGGAAAAATGCTCCTTTCAGGCTGGAATGTTGAGGTTGCAATTTATCGTACAGGACTTGAAAGAGGAATTTTCAGTTCCAACTTGCTTGAAGAGGAATGGGCTGGTGAAAGAATTCAAGGGCACCTCTGAAATGCAAAATGTTGCCTGTCTATGGAATGGCCCAGAAAGGAAACATCCGTGAGGATCTATGGCTCAGATATTCCACACTGCCTGGACAGAATAATGAAACACTTCTCTTGAGATTTACGAGCATGGAAAATAGACTGCAGACTTGCATCAAGGCTTGAAAATACTACAGACTGTAGTTGGAATCTCTAGTACATCTCATTTTATGTAAGCAGTACAGGGTGGGAGCATTGGGAAGGAATCAGAGATGAAGTGTAAATGCAAACGCAGAAAATAAATATATCCTTTATTGTCCTGAGACTCCCAAGCTGTGATTGTAAAAGAGGCTGTAACTTTCTCTTCTATTCCCTGATCCCTTTTTTTGTTTTGTTTTTATAACTAAATACTACCTCCAACTTCCTACCATTGCACTGCAAGGTGAGGTGTGGTGGGGCAGCCTGAATTCTCTTGGAAGCTTCTCTCTAGCAAATGCACAGCCAATGGAGTCGGTGAGTTCAGCTGCTTCGCGTTCCTCCGTGAAAGCCAAGGGCTGTCAGGAGCTTGCTGTGACCGCTGTTTCACTAATGTGACCGCTGAACCATCCTTTCCTGTCGAGTAAAGGGTGGAAGAGGCACTGACTGGCTCCCTTCAGAATAATGCCATTTCGTATTAGAGAGTGGAAATCACAGAATCCTAGAAAGCAGAATCTTGAGGTTAGCCAGACGGTCTCAGCACCACAGCAATGTCTGCTCTTAGAGATGCCTGACGGTTGTTGCTCTGTCCTGTTCCTGAAAAATTGCAGCGCTCAAAATTCCCACCCCCGGCTTGTGCTAACTGTGCAGCTGGATTTTTCCCTTGGCTGTAATGCCAATCTCTCTTGCCCCAAGTGTTTTCTATCAAACATATGTCATAAACCGTGAAGTAGATAATAATATTGCTTGGCAGTCACATCTGCTGGTGGTATTGTTGGTATTATTTTATCACTGCTATGTTTTTTAAATGTTCAACTTACAGGTTAGAGAGTAATTTTGGATGTGAGAAAATCTTTGTTGCCTGAATCAATGCGTCAGCTCAAGTAATGAAACCTCCCCCACCAGTCCCCACTGTCACCTCTCAGCCACCTTTCTTAGGGCCAGACTCTCAGCAGAGCTTTGGAGGACCCGCTCTGAGGTCTGCTGAAAGCCCAGCCAGCAACTTGGCTGTCACAGTGTGGAGCTGAACTGCAAAAATATAGTGCTGAACCCCAATATAAAAAGAACCCACTCTGCAGGGTTTCTCCAAACACACCCCAAAAGAGCTTATGGTCTCAGCAAAGAATGTAGGTCAATCCTGAACTGTCCCTGTACAGCTGGACAGGAGCTGGGATAAAACAGGGGTGTGCAAAACCCAGGGAGGGGAGTGCACGCTCAGCGCTGTAGTTCCCATAAAGTTATAGATGAGGCTTTGTGGTAGTTATTTGCATTTGTTTGTTTCCCTGAGACGTCTTCAGCGGAAAAGAAGTAGATCTCAGTGGCTCTTTGGAAGAACCCCATGTTAAGGGCAAGGGTGGCTCCGTAGGTAATCCCTGTCTTTTATTCACCGTGTCGGCACATTGTTGGCAGCCCAACGCAAGCTGTTTCTTGGGGGCTCTGTGTTCCTGACAGGGACAGTGCAAACTCACTGCATATGTGGCTGAGCTGGTGATTTCCTAGTGAGGTGCCACGCGCAAGGACAACCCCAGTTGTGTTGGCAAGGGGCGGAGAAGTAGAACAAGTGCCTTGTGTGTGATGATTGATACTGCCAGGCGGACAATAATTATGATTTACGCACGATTTCTTTATTCTTGAGGGGAAATCCCAGTTGCCAAGTATGTTAACGATGTATGTAATGGTGTGTTAACGGACACCATTAGTTTGCTGGACAAAACTGAGACCTCTGCCAAAACAAACCTTCTCCAGTGGTACGTTTTATGGATCAGCAGATTCTGAAAATGCTTCAGAGTGGAACTGAATTGTGGGGCACATGCTTCAGGAATGGCTAACAGTTTCCTAACCACAAGTTTAAAGGTATCTGTTAGTAATTAAATGCACTCGAGCATTTTGTTAATCTCAGCATCGCACAATTTCTCTACGAGGTGCAATAATTGCAGTCCGGAAATAGTTTGTTTTAACGTTATGACTAGATTAGTACGGAAAACAGTCCCAGCTTGTAGCGGCTCATGTTAACTTCCGTCACCAGTACCAGGCAGCTTGTCGGTGCTCAGGAATGTGCTCATAGCCCAAGGCGTGCGGGGAGCCCTACCTCCCCAGGTCCTCCCTGGCGCCGACAGGACCCGGTGCTGGGGTCGTGCGAGGTTCGTGGGAGATGACCTCGATGCACGAGCAGCCCCAGTGCAGGGTCTGGCAGACCCTCTGGCTCAGAGTGCCGAGGAGGCTCTTGGTTCAGCTGCTCTTGGAAGCACTGACAGCAGAGCTGGTCTGCAGAAGCAGCTGAAAAACTCCCTCACGGACACAGTCAGTTTGGCTCAGGACTTTTTTAAGGTGTGCCAAGGTCTGGGCCAGCGTGGCAGGCCTTGGGCTGGACCTGAGCAGTTAAAAATGCTCGTGGATGCAGGTGCACGTTCTCAGTGGGAGCTGCCTGCAGCTTGGCAAGAAGAATTTGTCCTCTGGAAGCATGCGGTACCACATACTCCCAACCTGCCATGCTTTCCCTGAGGAAGGATGATCTGATTTCCAGTTTGAGTTCTTCTGTATGGTTCACAGCAATCTTGTGGACTGGGACTTTCCTTTTTCCAACAAAACTGAGGTAATTAAAATTGTGGGAATTCTGCAGTGTCAGATATGTAGGACAGCAGAGGACAGCAACATCCTGGAAATGTTGTGCCGTATTAGTTGCCCCAGGGTTTGGATTAACGGACAGATATGTACTTCCTTAGAAACCTTCAAAGCACGTCTAATGAAAACCAAACCATGTGACCCATTTACTCCAGAGCAGAACTTCTAGGTTCTCCCTGTACTTCTTTCTGCTCAGCCATTCAGCATAGATGTACTCAATAAAGCTCATTGAAGCAGTTTATTGCCTCAGTTATGAGCCTTTGTGTATTAATACAAGAATTTCGGAGTACAGATATGGATTAGATAAATGGCTGACAAGGCCAGTGATGCTGGTTCCTCCTTTGAAAGGTTTCCATTCATCTCAGACACAATAGTCTAATCTTTAACGGAGACAAGAGTTTTACCTGGATAGTTTCCAGTCATGTTAATGGGAGCTGTGAAAAACCTGTGCATATCAGCAGCAGAAGTGGCCCCTTTTTCAAAGGGAATGGTTTTGGTTGTTTCTTAGTGCATTACAATAACCAGCCACCAGACTTCATTGCTTTTTGTACCACTTTCCCTCCCCTCCTCATATCTTTATCTCTTCATGCCATAAAAATACTGCATTCTAAAATGAAATCAAGGAGACAGAAAACAGAAGAGACATGTTTTGCATAAAAGGAGAAACATGTGTTAGGAATAAAGACTCGAAATGGGCAAACATATTGAAGACATACATGCCTTCCCCCTTCTCCTTCTGCAACTCACTCAAGCAGGCGTGAAGCTGCTCTCGTGTCTCGCCTCTCTGGGAGGGGGCTTGGTTACGCCTGCAGAATCAACCAACCATCATCCCAGGAGAGGGGTCAGACGGGCTTGGAGCAAAGTCGGAAGTTTTTCCACCTTGGGCTGTGGATGTGAGCATGTTCTGGTACTTTTATTGGAGCTGAAGACGCTGCTGGCACGGGCAGGTGAAATTCCTCTGGCAGAGCCAGAGATGACCCTGGATGGTTTTTAAAGGGAGTGAATTGTTCTCATTGCCTCTGGGAAGAACAGGGAGTTAATCACGTTCATACCCCGTGATGGTCCTGCCTAGGACAAGTGTATGCTTGTACTGCAATCAGACCTGGGTCAGTTTTAAGTGAACTACAATGCAGCACGGATTACACAGATTTCTCATGAAAATGCTCAGACAACTCACAAAGATCTTCAAACTGCTGCTGACCCCTTACTGGAGCTGGGGGCTTGAGCTGTTGCGGCTGTGTCTGCAGTGATGCCAGGGCGGGCAGAGCTGAAGAACGAAGGGCTTTCAGAGAGTCTGACTCCACCTGGGCCTGCTCCTTCTTTTCTTCCTTGCCAAGAAAAATAAAAATATATTTCACCCCCCCAACCCCTTAAAAAGGGGGGAG